>NW_025945661.1:42270-235438 GCF_000764305.2 Hyalella azteca | reverse complement strand
TGTATAAAATATTAAATAAGAACGAAGTCGTAAGTCAAATTCACCCAAAGTTTTGTCTCACTGTATAAAATAATAAATATGAACGAAGTCGTAAGTCAAGTTCACCCAAAGTCTTGTCTCAGTGTATAAAATAATAAATAAGAACGAAGTTATACATTCAACCGAAGCTTTATTTCAGCGTATAAAATAATAAATAATGAAGTCATAAGTTAATTTCACCCAAAGTTTGTCTCACTGTTTCATTATAGCTACAGCCTCGCACCTTATAACCTTTTGCTTTCAAGCCACAATTTCAGGGGCAATTAAGAGTCCAAGAGGCCCTAGAGGCCCAAGAGGCCAAAGAGGCCCAAGAGGCTAAGAGGCCAAGAGGACACCCAATCAAGTCTTAATTCTCACGATGAAGTCCCAAAGACAAAAGGATTGTTTTACCTATCAACATTTATGAGCAGTGAGACTTAAATTCAAGGGTAACGTTTAAATGTCTAACAAACTTGCCCTAACGTACCCCCACGTGTCCTAACGTACCCCCACGAGCCCTAACCTTCTCCCACGTGCCCTAACTTACCCCCACGTGTCCTAACTTACCACCACGTGCCCTAACTTCCTCCCACGTGTCCTAACGTACTCTCACGTGCCGTAACGTACCCCCACGTGCCCTAATGTACCCCCACGTGCCCCAGACCACGAGCGGTACCGGGGATACTTGATGATTCGCGAGGGCGACAACTTCGTGCGAGACCTTCACGACCACAGCACACCAGCGTACCACGCCAAGGCTGCCAAGTACCAGGCCATGGTGGGTACAGGGGGGTGGTATATGATGAGAGATAAGGTAAGTGTTTGTGTGTGTGCTGAAGTGAGAGTGAGCGGGAGTGAGAGGTTTGTCAAGTGAAGTGAAGTAATAAGGCAAGATATTGGCCACGACTTCAACTAACGACTCCACCTAACGACTCTACCTAACATAGCGAATCCACCTCACCTAACCTAACCTAACCGACAGACCAAAAACTTTCGTTGTTGAAGACTCGAGATCAAGCCATGGGTCTAATTTCTTCAGTGCCGACACTTCTATTTTATGCGAAAAACTCAACGCGAAGCGTGGGTGAAGAGTGAGTGGGACAAACAACGAGGCATGGTTTGATCTTCAGCCACATTGCCGATATCGACTCGGAACTCACCCACGCATCTACATCGTCATTTGCGGACGATACAAGAGTGCTGATGAAGATCACAGATGACCTAGACTACGAGAGGTTACAGGATGATCTATCATCAATCTACGATTGGGCCCTAGTGAACAATATGCAGTTCAACGGCACCAAGTTCGAAGTAATGAGATACAGAGACCGCACAGAGATCGGGATGCCACATCGCTACTTGATATCAGATGGTTGTCTTTAACTCCTCTTCGTTGATCAAGCTCTAGAGCCTCACAACTACTCATGACTTCGGTGCAAGCTACGGGTATAGCTCCTTTATCAGCGCGCAGGCAGACAAGTATGAGATGAATCTGGCGACAACAAGCGACAATTTCTTGTTTCTATCGACATGCTCGCATCTCAGAGTCACGCAGAGATCTGGGAAACTCTTTGCAGAGTTGACCACTAAACAAATAAGTTACGGTCAGGGTTCAGTCTCGTTGAGCTAGATCCGAGGCTGGTTCAAGCCTATGTAGCTTAGAATTTAAGTCGACAGTTCACCGTTGAGAATCTCAAAAGACATGTTCCTGATCGAGACATATGACCGTCTGCCTCTACCCCACTACCTGGTTCGTCCTTGGTGTTGTGTAATGCATAAAGCGAGCCAGTGATGGTCGTGGAACTACCAGTGGCATTAGTGCCCGGACAAACTTACCTATCACTCACCCTTCCTTACCTAGTTGTCACTACAAGGATGAGCTATTACACAAATACACTATTACTTTCACCAACTAAAATATGATTATTGGGCATCAGCTTGTCCGGGTTTGATCAGACGAGCGGTAGTTAAGTTCTCTTGGGGCATCGGTACTATGTATCACTCAATAAAATATTAGCAAATGGCATCAGATTGTCCAGTGATGGTCAGACGAGCGGTAGTTAGGTTCTCTTGGGGCATCGGCGATGACGTAAAATGATGGCTGAATGACGGTGGACGACGAGAACGGTGCATCAGAGTGACCACGTCTGGAGCTATATTTTATAGGAGCCCCTTTTTTTTGTACATTATATTTTTGACCGCATATGTGTGCGGCTAAAAGTGGGAGTGTGGCTAACGTGGAAGTGTGGCTAAACGTGGGATTCTGGCTAAACGTGCGAGTGTGACTAAACGTGCGAGTGTGGCTAAACGTGCGAGTGTGGCTAAACGTGGGCGTGTGGCTAGACATGGGAGTGTGGCTAAAAAGTGTGATCTCTACACGTGTAGGCATGTGATCGTTTATATAAGTGTAGTCATTACGCTCCATTTCCTCACAAAAATCAATAAATAATTCAATAATCCTCCCCTCCTCTCCAGCTGGACGCGGTCTACATGCGCAGTTTGTTGGCCCCGGCGTTCGAGGCCGCGGAGGTCACGGGGTTCGGGCCCAGCGTGGACCCCACGACGGGGGAACTGCGCCCGGGTCTGGGGGTCGACTTCAGGATCACCCTTGACAGGCGGCGGGTGCCAGGGTGAGTAGAGCCCCCGCGGGTCCCGGGGTGAGTAAAGCCCCCCAGGTCCCGGGGTGAGTAGAGCCCCCGCAGGTCCCGGGGTGAGTAGAGCCCCTGCAGGTCGCGGAGTGAGTAAAGCCCCCCCAGGTCCCGGGGTGAGTAAAGCCCCCCCAGGTCCCGGGGTGAGTAGACCTCCCGTAGGTCCCGGGGTGAGTAGAGCCCCCGCAGGTCCCGGGGTGAGTATAGCCCCCGCAGGTCCCGGGGTGAGTAGAGCCCCCCGCGGGTGAGTAGAGCCCCCGCAGGTCCCGGGGTGAGTAGAACTCCCGCAGGTCCCGGGGTGAGTAGAGCACCCGTACGTGTCCCGGGGGTGAGTAGAGCTCCCGCAGGTCCCGGGGTGAGCAGAACTGCCGCGGGTCCCGGGGTGTCATATTTACCCTTGAAGTTGTACTGTTGATGTATAATCAAAATTTACTATTTTAATGGCCACCCCATGAAGTCGTATTGTTGTATAATTAATAATAAACATTCGAAAAGTTCATGTTTACCCTTGAATTTGTGTTATTTTACAATCAAAAGTAAACATTCGGCATAGTCATATTTACCCTTGAAGTTGTACTGTTTTGTCTAATCAAAATTTAATATTTTTATGGCCGCCCCATGAAGTTGTATTGTTGTATAATTAATAATAAATAAAAAATAAATAGTCGGAATGGTCATATTTACCCTTAAATTTGTACTGTTTTGTAATTAATAATAAATGTTCGCAAATGTATTATTTACCCTTGAAGTTGTACTGTTGTGTTTAATCAAAATTTAATATTCAGACTGGTTATATATACCCTTAAAGTTGTACTATTTTATAATCAAAAGTAAACATTCGCAAAGTTCATATTTACCCTTGAATTAGTCCTGTTTTGTCTAATCAAAATTTAATATTTTTATGGCCGCCCCCAGGCACATCAGCGCTGTGGAGCGCGCTGTCCAGGCCACCCTCGTACAGGAGCTTATAAGCGTCGCACCCGTCGCCTTCACCCACACCGTCGCCGACGTCGACACCTTCACCCTGACTAGTGGGTGACTAGTGGGTGACTAGTGGGTGACTGGTGGGTGACTAGTGGGTGACTAGTGGGTGACTAGTGGGTGACTAGTGGGTGACTAGTGGGTGACTAGTGTCACCCTGGCAGTGGTGGTATGGGTGACCACCCTAACAGTGGTGGTATGGGTGACCACCCTGGCAGTGGTGGTATGGGTGACCACCCTAACAGTGGTGGTATGGGTGACCACCCTGGCAGAGGTGGTATGGGTGACCACCCTGGTAGTGGTGGTATGGGTGACCACCGTAGCAGTGGTGGTATGGGTGACCACCCTGGCAGTGATGGTGTGGGTGACCACCCTGGCAGTGGTGGTATGGTGACCACCCTGGCAGTGGTGGTATGGGTGACCACCCTGACAATGGTGGTATGGGTGACCACCCTGACAGTGGTGGTATGGGTGATCACCCTGGCAGTGGTGGTAAGGATGACCACCCTGGCAGTGATGGTGTGGGTGACCACCCTGGCAGTGGTGGTATGGGTGACCACCCTGGCAGTGGTGGTATGGGTGACCACCCTGGCAGTGGTGGTAAGGATGACCACCCTGGCAGTGATGGTGTGGGTGATCACCCAGAAGCGAAACAATGTTTCTAAAAAGTACTCCACCACAAATAGCGTTCCGTCTCAATATTATACAGTAGATTTGTGAAGGCTTATGCTGTTAAGGGGCATAGCCATGTACTATATGATAATATAGATTTATGCCAATATAATTGATGAATAAAATTATGCTCCCTCGTTTGCCCTCAGCCCCTCCCTCCCGACCCTGATGAGGGGAGCGACTCGGGGTCCAACCCCGCCGACCCCCCAGCAGCAGACTTCACCCCCTACGGCTACGTGTCACGCGCTGGGTCCACCCCCGCCAGGTTAGTACCAAATGGGGTTATTTTCTCTGATCTACTTACTAATCTACCTCTTATCTACTACATTATAGAATAGAATAGAAGTGTCGGCACTGAAGAAATAGGCCCATGGCCTTCTGCCGATTCTTGAACTTTTCGTGACTTGATTCACAAGGGATCCGGCCTTTGGAACCCGATCTTTCCATAGCTGACGATTGATTGAGATAGCTGTTGGACTTATTGCCTGGTCCGTAATTTGCTAGGCATTTTAAGACTGAACATATGCTCCTGCATAGCTTCGTCTGGACTTATCGCCTGGTTAAAACTCCATACCCAGCGACGCAGACTTCTCTACCGTTTATAACGAATTCATACATAACGTAAGTTCCTTATTGTTGTGGCGTGATGTTATGATTGCATTGCAGTGGCGGTTGATAAAATCAGAAGTTAATTGATAATCCAGTAAAAAGTAAGATGACGGTACCTCAAATTTACAATCTTATTTCTCAATAATGTTTATTTCTTTAATCAACTTATTCTTCTTCTCTATTTATCTCGATCATCCATGCATGCCCACTGATTAAGTCGTTTAAATGTTTATACAGAAGAAGTACAGAAGCATTCAATATTCATCCTGATTCATTAGGATGAATGCTCCCACTTTTGGTTAAGCATATAGATAGCATATATGGTTCTTCTCTAATATTACACTAGATTTTCGGTAAGGGGGATTTGCCCACTCGAAATAATATATTAGGTTTATGAATTTTGTATCAGGAGAAATCTTTATCATTTCGGCAAGTGATCAATCAGTTTCTATCAAACTTAGATTCAACGAATCGCCATGGAAATGTTACTGCCAAGCAAGAATAGAATTATATAAGAAGTGTCAGCACTGCACTGAAGAAATAGGCCCATGGCCTGTTGCCGATTCTTGAATTTTTCGTGACTTAATTCACAAGGGATCCGGCCTTTGGAACCCGATCTTTCCATAACTGACGATTGATTGAGATATAGCTGCTGGACTTATTGCCTGGTCCGTAATTTGCTAGGCATTTTAAGACTGAACATATGCTCCTGCATAGCTTCGTCTAGTCTGTTCTTGAAGTCGTTCATACTCGGAGCGCTCCTGGAGACTGACAGCGGGAGACATTTTCCCCCTGGACAGTGTTTTGGATTTTTCAACGTCAAGGCACTTGGGACTTGTTTCAATGTCTGTCCATGAGCGAGTAGGTGGTAAGTAATTTACTTATCTTCTTAGTGACCGAAAGCAGGAGACATTTGTCAACATTGAGGGTCATCTACCACTTCTGCTCCAATAACATACGTCAACCTTGGTCGTGCCGTCACAAAAGGCGAGTCAATTAAAAGGTATTCGTGTATGTTGGACCTGTATCCTCTCCATTTGGCCCTCTAACCCCCACTCTCCTACCACTTGTGGGGGTATATTGGTCTTGTATCTGCCCCACTTGACCCACACCCCGACTCCCCACCCCCTGTGGGGGGTATGTTGGGCTTGTATCCTCCCCGCTTGACCCTTTCCCCGACTCCCCACCCCCTGTGGGGGGTATGTTGGGCTTGTATCCTCCCCGCTTGCCCCTTTAACCCCCACTCTAACCCCCACCCCCAGCTACACTCCCCACTTGACCCACACCCCACTCCCCTACCTCCAGCTACACCCCCCTGACCCTCACCCCCACACCCCTACCTCTTGTGGGGGTATATTGGGCTTGTATTCTCCCCACTTGCCCCTCTAACCCCCACTCCCCCACCCGCAGCTACAGCCTGTGGGGGGGCTCGTCGTCAGGCTCGTCGGGCACGTCGGGCCACCGCCGGCGGTTCTCGCGGTCTCTGTGTCGGGTGGTGCTGTGCTCCGCGGGCCTCCTGCTGCTCATGGCCGTCGTCGGCATCATCGGCATCGCCATCTACCTCGCAGGTCCGTAGATAAAGGTAGATGACGGTAGATGACGGTAGATGACGGTAGACGACGGTAGATGACGGTAGATGACGGTAGATGACGGTAGATGACGGTAGATGACGGTAGATGACGGTAGATAAAGGTAGATGACGGTAGATGACGGTTTTGGCTGGAGGATAATACGAGGCTGGGCGATCGCCAGAGTCGTCCATGACGAAGCAATGCTTCAAATTCTTGGCGACCAGCCGCTGGTTTTCCGCCCTGGAATGCCCATCACCGTCCACGTGAGCTTCCATTCTTTCTTCCAAATTCTTACTTGCTTTTGGATTTGATCCACCGTTCAGAAAGGTATCATTGCTTCGCATACCTGGTAAACAACAGCAATACAGTTTAGTACTTTGCTTTGGTGAAAATCTCTTGGCAAAGGTGTCACTGATTGGAAAAATATGATTGTGAACCATGAAAGCAGCGAACACGTAAATTCTAACGGTATCCGCAATGTGTCTTCCCGTACGAAGTCTCTAGTTAAATATAGGTACTTATTCACGTAAACTTGATAGATTTTTCACCACTATCTTCATTCTCGCTTTGGAAAAAATAATCTATTAGATCTTTTAATTAATATTTGCAGGCATTTGCTTCGTACTCTGACCAGCATCCCTTTGATGAAGAGGAGCTTGTAGACGCTAAGGTGACCATCACCTTGTCTGTCTATGGGGGAACTAGTCAGGTGAGAAACGAATGAATTACATAAAACGAATAAATTATGTCACTCTGGAACACCAAAATATTTACCGGCATTGGCATTACAACAGCTGCAATACACTTTGGATAAAAAATCAAACGAAGATATATATTTATGTTAAAATATATTGTTAGCGCATTTTCTCATTTATGGAAAAAATGCACTATTGTGCTCGCCATATCCGTCTGTCTGTCTGTCCGTCCGTCTGCCCGTCTGTCCGTCCATCCGTGACCTCAAGTTTTCGACGACGAGAAAATGCGCTCTCTGTCACTCACTGCAGTGGGTACTGAGTTATATTTTTCGTTTATTTTCCTCGTCATTTCAATAAGGTGGAGAGCGCGGAGATATCAGGTCTTGATCTGGTCGAGCAAGGCGGGGTCTCTAAAGCGGTTTTCGACATTCCGGACTTGGCGGAAACTTTAAAAATTGATGCTCAGTAAGTGAAATGAAAACTCAGTAATGAAAACTTCGAATTACATTCAAACTTTGCAAAAGAAGTCTTTACCATAATTTTTCGTTCAAACATCGATGCAATCGTAAATATATACGCAAATTTACATATTATATATAATATATATTATAATAATACATATTATATATAAAATATATAGGTATTATATTAATAAATATATATAATATGTTAAATTTTGTGTGCAGGTTTATAAGCTCAAGCGGCCTGCAAGCGGCGTCCACAGCGCTGGGCACCAAACACCACTCCCCTCGGGACTACTACCTCCAGGTTGGTGCTGCTGTCAATGGTTAGTCGGCATCCATTTTCATATGATAGGCGTTAGTCAAAAAATGTGATGGTGCATTGAATAAAATGTGTAATAGTAAACTATCAGTTTGCTATTAATTTGTTAATTTTATATCGTTCATTTAAAATTGTATATGATTAGATCCGGCTAGAGCTATTCTAGCTTTATGTTATAGAAGCAACTCGATTCTTGTTAGTATTTTGCATATTTTTGAAGCGTATTATTGCCTACATTTAGTTTATTACCAACATCACACGCACGTTCTTTGTCAGCAACTTATAAACATTTGATCAAAGTCTAACTCTGTTTTCGCAATCCTTTCAATAATAATTCCAACTGCAGGTGGAGACGTCTAGCCAGGGCACCGTTTCTGGAGACTACATCGTTTTGCACGTGAGGAACAACTTCAGGACAGACTACATCAACTTCATGGTAAGAGTACTCACTAATAATGCAGTGTTATTAATAATTTTTCAGCCAGAAATTGATTAATTGACTGCAAATTAATGTTATAAACTGGAGTTTGTCGCTTTCATTATGATCGTTTATGCAGATGAGTGGCAGCGGAGTGGCTCTGTACTCGGACCGCATGGCTGTTGTTGACAATTACCTTCCTACCGTCACCACCTTCGCCATACCAGCGTCCACCGAAGTAAGATGTGGTAGAAGTGGTACTAGCAGTTTTAGTGTAACGAGATTGTGATTTTTATATTAGAATTATAATTCAAAGATGGTAATTGGGAACAGTCAATTACTATATTAAATATACATTCTGGAATATATGTGTCGTCTGGAACACACATCTACAAATAATTCTAACAAGTAGAAATCGCCGATTGGAAAGTAGGCATTACTATCACTTTTATATCCGAACAATTTAATTGCAGATTTTTGAGGGATTTAATTATCTATTTGTGCTATACTCCTTTTAGTTCTCCAATACCGAATATTTTTTATGGGCTAATTCTTCATGGTTTTTCTTCTAGAGCTAGACCAAAATACCGAACTTTTCTTTTTGGTTGCACTGGCAGATAAAATATGTTATGAATGATTTTCTGATTGATGCATGAACGATCGACGCAATCATCGACGTTATGGAAGCGAAGTGTGCGCTTTTTTCGCCGTTAATTCGCTCGTGAGTCCAAAGTGGCCGCGGCTCGGTAGGCTACGTCAAATACAAATTAGTGAGTGTTTGTAATAGGTGGTCTTGGAAGATTAAAGGTTGAAAAAAAGACGAGGGTCAAGTCATGACAATACTTGATCATAAAATGCCCATTAATAGAATGCATGGCACTTGCATATAAAGTTTATCAATAGCAGTTTAGAAGCCGACAACAAGATGCTGCCAGCAAATTTATATTCTAATTTCCCGATCTCAGGAAAGTAATTTGCTGTGGAACTTCACGCAATTTGTCTCACGATGGCGTTGGTGACTCTTCTTAATTTAATATAACCAGAAATGAATTAGTTTACATGCTCTCCACCAAAACTTCGTTTTTCAACCTGGCAACCAAGATGGCGCCTGTGGCCAGAGTGACAGTGTGGGCCGTAGCAGACGACGGTCAGTTGGTCTCCCACGCCATCGCCATTCCAGTCAACCCCCTGGGGCGCCATGAGGCAAGCCTCCTAACTTATTCTCTGTCGTAATAAACTTCTTGGTAATTTTGATAATAAATTCATTAAATGTTTTTCAATGATTATTTGTTTACAGTTGGAGGTCAATCAATATTTGTATCGAACGATTTTCAAGCTTCAAGCTTCTCGGTCTTAAATCTTCCGGCCTCCAACGTCCCAGTTCAACCTATCATCTGTTGATAAAATTTTCCATTTCAGGTCGGTATCCGGTGGAATGACCACAAAGACCACACGGGCGGTTCATCCGAATGGAAAATGCTCGGTGAAATTGGGTCCTTTTTCGGCGTTTCTTCGTTGTGGGAGGAAACAAACTTCCTGGACGCGGGACATGACCTCGACGAGTCCCGAGTCCTGCATCGCATGATGGGACTTGGAGAAGACGCCATCTTATCCGAGCAGTCAAGCCGGGCCCGTTTGTCGCAGCCACGTCCTAAAAACCATCGCGTGCAGGACGATTTCCCCTACGCCGATGCACCGAAGCCTCACATCCGTCGGGCCGCCACCAGGTCAGTGGCGAGTGCCGCCGGTCACTCTTTGTTAAGTGGCGGGAGCCTCCTGCCACTCTTGGGCCAGTGGCGGGTGGCTCCCGTCGCTCTACACTGGGTGGCAGGGCCTCTCGGCAGAGAATACAATTGAAAATTGTTGGCTTAGGGGAACAGGATTTTAATAATAAAATTGTTAGGCTTTTTGAAAATTGTATAAAAGCGTCGACATATTTCTTCGGTAAAAATATAATGAAAAAAAAAATAAAATAAAAAAGTTATATGTTATTAGCTTCCTGGCAATGTCGTTTCCTGTCCTTTTCAGGTGGACTGACTAATTTATATTTTAAGTATTTAATTTTATAAATAGCTTTGTGACTATCAAAATAATTGATGGTGGATCAATAACGCAGATCCCGCGACGGTGGAGGTTCTAAGGTGCAGTTCTTCCCGACCAGCCTGGGGGGTCCCGACGTTGCTTCTACCTTCGCCTTCGCTGATCTACTTCTACTTACTGACACTACCGTCTACTACCAGCACAGTCATTCTATGGGTAGGGATAAAACTCTAATCCTAATTGCATAATTATTCTGGGGATAGTATTTTTTGGCTCTTATTACTCTGATGTCATTTCTACGAAATTAAGAACTTAACCTGTGTCACACCAGTACTATCAGATACCGTTCCTTACAAAATAACTTTTTCACCTCCTTCAATTCCAGTTACCTCATTCATTTACTTGAAAGTAATAAAATTTTGTATAATTTTTTTCTTGACAGAGAAATAGTTACATCTCGTGGTCACTCATTTCGATTGTCCCAATATTTATTTATAATTATTGATTATTCTAAAGGGTCGACCGTTTTATAATTTAGCGAAGAAGAAGTGACATTTAATGGTCACTTATTTCGATAATTATCAAATAGTAATCATTTATAATTGTTGGCATTGTCAGACACTGCGGAGTGCGAGTCGCCGGCGCTGCGCTGCCTGACGGGCGGCTGCTACCTGCCTCCTGGACGCTGCAACGGCCACTTCGACTGCACCGACAGATCCGACGAGGCGGGATGTGCGTTGTCTCGCTTGCGGTTCTGAGCTTATACAGTTTGGTATTTTATAATTACCAGGATGTTATTATTTTCCGTTGTTACTTTTATTGGTTATTACGAAAGTTTTCTCATTCAAATGTTTTTTTAATTAGGTATTAGTAATAATGACGATGAATTTTCCCTGCAGTCCCGCGGATGTAGACCAAAGTAGGGTGTTAAATTCCCCGTAACCGCAGTCCCCGAAGACGGAGACCCCAAGTAGGGTCTACATTCCTCCGTACCCGCAGATCTCATAGACGTAGTCCCCAAGTAGGGCCTAAAATCCCCTGTACCCGCAGGTCCCGTGGACGTAGTCCCCAAGTAGGGTCTAACATCCCCCGTACCCGTAGTCCCCCGCAGGCATAGTCCCAAAGTGGGGTCTAATATTACCCGTACCCGCTGGTCCCGTAGATGTAGTCCCCAAGTAGGGTCTAAAGTTCCCCGTACCCGCAGGCCCCGTAGACGTAGTCCCCAAATAGGGTTTAAAATCCCCCGTACCCGTAGTCCCCCGCAGGCGTCGTCCCAAAGTAGGGCCTACAATTCCCGTACCCGCAGGTCCCGTGGACGTAGACCCGCTACGGGAGTTCCGGCTGCACCGCATGAGTCGCATGTGGCGGGTCTACGACCCCGCGGACGGGGACTGGGCCTGGCGGGACGTGCGGCAGGAGGGGGCGGAGATCCAAGTCTTCCCCATCCCCAAGCGTCCCCAGACGTGGGTCGTCAACATGTTCGCTGTGGGGAAGAACCTGGGGCTGGGGCTTCTGCAGGAGAAAATAACGGTAGGTCGTAAAGTGTTTTGCATGAGAAAAGGAATATTGAATTTGGGAAGGAATAGGCAACATGATCAATAGAAAATATAATTCAAATTTCAAAATTTACGAGACCTTTATATTCCCATTGTCACATATTAAATGGTATCGAAGAATAAATTCACTTCATTAGTATATGTTAATAAATTTGGAAAGAAATTTACTTCATTCTTACCCCCAGTTTGACTCAGCGGGCCCGTTCATGCTGACGTTGGAGGCCCCGAAAGTGGCCCGGATGTGGGAGCAGGTCTCCCTAAATTCACCCATCCTCTCTTCATTCACCCCCAGTTCTCACTATAATCCTCCCTTATTCATCCTCCCCCAGTTTGACTCAGCGGGGCCCGTTCAAGCTGACGCTGGAGGCTCCGAAGGTGGCCCGTATGTGGGAGCAGGTCTCCCTAAATTCACCCCTCCTTTCTTCACTCACCCCTAGTTCTCCCTATATTCACCCTCCCTTATTCATCCACCAGTTCGACTCAGCGGGCCCGTTCATGCTGACGCTGGAGGCCCCGAAGGTGGCCCGTATGTGGGAGCAGGTCTCCCTAAATTCACCCCTCCTCTCTTCATTCACCCCCAGTTCTCCCTATATTCACCCCTCCCTTATTCATCCACCAGTTTGACTCAGCGGGCCCGTTCATGCTGACGCTGGAGGCCCCGAAGGTGGCCCGTATGTGGGAGCAGGTCTCCCTAAATTCACTCCCAGTTCTCCTTCTATTCACCCCTTCCTTATTCATCCTCCTCCAGTTTGACTCAGCGGGCCCGTTCATGCTGACGCTGGAGGCCCCGAAGGTGGCCCGTATGTGGGAGCAGGTGTCCCTAAATTCACCCTCCAGTTCTCCCTATATTCACCCTTTCCTTATTCATCCCCCAGTTTGACTCAGCGGGCCCGTTCATGCTGACGCTGGAGGCCCCGAAGGTGGCCCGTATGTGGGAGCAAGTTGGCCTGCGGGTGTGCGCCTTCAACTTCCACTCGGCGATGGTGGCCGCCCTCATCATCCTGCCGATGTCTGACCAGTACAGGACGGTGGTGGTGGAAGAGGATGGCAAGACCGAGGCATACAAGCCCAAGACGGCAGAGGGAGAGTTCCAGCACCTAGTTTGGGTGAGCTAGTTCTGTAGGCGACTAGTGCTAGGTGATAGTGTAGTGATGGTAATAGAGTTCCAGCACCTAGTTTGGGTGAGCTAGTTCTGTAGGCGACTAGTGCTAGGTGATAGTGTAGTGATGGTAATAGAGTTCCAGCACCTAGTTTGGGTGAGCTAGTTCTGTAGGCGACTAGTGCTAGGTGATAGTGTAGTGATGGTAATAGAGTTCCAGCACCTAGTTTGGGTGAGCTAGTTCTGTAAGCAACTAGTGCTAGGTGATGGTATAGTGATGGTAATAGAGTTCCAGCACCTAGTTTGAGTGCACAGCTTTTGTAAATTGTCTAAATTTTATGTTCTTCTAATAATCAAATAAGCAACAACTTAAGAACTATTAAAAATAATATAATGTATAAACACTCTGAAGAATGTGATGTTGAAATTCGCAGCTGCAGCCTGGGGAGTTCCGGGACGTGAGCATCCCCATCGTGTTCACGGGGATGGGGGAGGTGATGGTGACGGTGACAGGCTCCACCCAGATGATGATGGACAGTGACTCGGCCACCATCAACGTGCAGGCTGAGGTAACCTGCCAAACATCATAACCATCATCATTTTTCTAAGCCTAATTATTAACCAACATTCCCTTTAACTCGCCTGATTAAAGGACTAAAATTTTACGAAATGTCGTCATTAATTATTCATTTTAATGTATCATTGTATATAGCCCCATGATCATATTGGCCGAGCTATCGGTTGTTGTTGTGGCTTCGTGTTTGACACCGCCGATGAGCTACCAGAATATTGGGAAATGAAAAAAATCACTGAGTTTTGGAAGAAAGTTTTGAGTTCTTGGGTGAGGATGTCCACATCAGAACCTGTATTGTTGGTTATGAAATTGTCGGCATAGTAGCGGGTTTTGATGTTAGGTGATGGTTGAGGTACTATGGAAACGTAAGTAGTTGAAGAGGTCCAGGGACAGAACCGAGTCATGTTATACGCCGGCGGAAATTTTTCGTCGTTTCATGGTTTGGAGACAGAATTGCGTTAAATTACGATAATATGCGTTAAAGCAGAATTGCGTTAAAGCAGAATGGTCATGTGAGAAGTTAGAAGTACAATGATTGATTTTAATTGTGAAGGTTATGATCTGAGAAGCTAATATACCTCCTAAGAGGCAGGTAAATTTTATTTCTTCGTGGGAAGCCGTAATTTGAATGCTGATGGTTCAATAAAAAGTTTGATTGTATCGAGCGCTCTGAAGGTTAGTTAAGCTGTGCAAGTCATGTGATCAGACTACGCCAGCGCCCAGTAATTCTGTAGCTTTAACCATTTGAGTTAGCCTTTAACCGAAATGTAGTTAAACTCAGAACCTCTGTTCTGAGTTTAACTATGAGAAGAATTAGATTCGATATATAGGAGAGACAAAAGAGACGTAATAAGTAGAAAGATTCAGCGCTAAACGCTTCTGTTTTCCTCGATTCTTCGGATTATTACGAAAATTGGGCAATTTTATTTCTTCAAGGACGATTTTTGCTATCAACGTGCAGGGCGCAACGATCGGGAAGCACACATCACGCCTGCTGGACCTGAAGAACAGAGGCCTCGTGTACGAATTCCTGGACATTTCTCTGGACGAGTCACCCATCATCCCGTACTCCTTGAAACGCAGATACATATACGATACTCCTGCTGGACACATCTCCATCACTGGTACTCCACAGTTAACTAGTTACCAGAGGTCTTCAAGTATTCTTTTAAGTGTTTACGCTTTTGTTTACATCCATGAGCATATAAAGGAACGCATTTAGTTCACGTATAAGCAACTGCCTAGTCATATTTAGCCGCCTTAGATTTTATGACTTTCCTCTTGAGATGTATCGAGGCCATTGATTTAATTGGTTTAATTAGCGCAAATTTCCTTTTATCCGCCTTAGATTCAGTAACTTTTCCCATGAAACGCAGCGAGGCCAGAGTCACATCGATTTAATTGGTTTAATTACCGTGAATTTATTTTTCCCCGCCAGGTGACGTGGTTGGACCAGCTTTCCCAGAAATCCCAGTCACGACGGAGTGTCTCCTGGGCTTGGAACTGATGGGGGCGGAGGCCGAGGCCTACAACTTTGCTGCAAATTTGTGGTCCTTGCACTACCTGCGCCTCACGAACCAGCTGGATAGTGACTTGACCCATAAGGTTCGTTGATTTTTGTTGGTTTTTGAATGACCTGCGTCTTAACAAACTGGGCGTTGCAATGACTCAAACGGTTAGGTGCAAATCTGTGCTCTTTAATCTACCAGCGAATCCAGCGAATCGACAAACTGCTGGAAAGCGGCATTACTTCTATGTTTAGGTGGACACTTTTGGTCTTTGCACCACCTGAGCCTTACCAACTAGCTAGTCAGCGACAGGATACTAAAAAAAATTAAGATCCCGTTTTTCAAAAATAACTTACATCGATGCAATGCAATTTGAATTATAAGTTAACGTCTAAAACAGTTAGGAAGGTTGAACCTAACCTACATTTGCGCGCAGTGTCGTCTCTTCTTCTTCAATCAAGAATCTGTGCAATGCGAATAATGTCACCACTGGAACATGAACTCATTTCATCAGGTTTTAATAACCGTTGCTTTTTATTGTGAATCGCGTTACTAAGTTTTTCAAACTTCTCTCTGAAAGCTCCGACCGCAGTACTACTAAATTCTCAGGTCCATAACGCCGTGGCGGTTCACTGCAACATTACATACCAGGTTCTGACCGCACTACCACCAAAATCTCAGGTCCTGAATGCCGTTGCGGTTCATTGCAACATTACATACCTGGTTCTGATCGCACTACCACCACATTCTTAGGTCCTGAACGCCGTGGCGGTTCACTGCAACATTACATACCAGGTTCTGACCGCACTACCACCACATTCTCAGGTCCTGAACGCCGTGGCGGTTCACTACGCCGCCATCGCGAGGTACCAGAACGCCGACGGTTCGTTCTCGATGTTCCCGGGCGACGAGGCGGGCGTGTGGCTCACCGCGCACATCCTCAAGACGCTCCTCGTCGCCGACTTCCAGGTTGATTGCCTTGATTAAAGTCAAATATGATACAATGAGTGGGCAGATGAACTATTAATTTTTTATTCACATGATTAAATTATTTAGTTGATTTCGGCTTCGAAAGGAAATTGAACTAAAGGAGGCCGAATGTTTAGAGTTTATGTTATCAAATTTGGAGCAGTGAGTAGTGGGTTCGATACCAGCAGCTATTTGTGAAATTCTGGTCGAAATCGGCAAGATGGCAGGGCGGTTAAACACCGCGGATGTTGGAGTAGTGGGTGGTGGTTTCGAGAGCCATAGCAAGTCGTGACAATTCCGTGGAGTTCAGAGTCGGTGACAGTCGTGATGGTCCAATCGTCTGCGTTGACAACGCTAATTGTTATTTCATATTCCATGGTAAATTTAACGAATAATTACTTAATGTTATATTTCTCAATTGAACAAGTTAATTACAGTAAATTACTAATTTGACTGTCTGCCTTTGAATTTCCATTGCACGTATTTAATTCACTGAACTTTCCTACCGAATTTGTGTTGATTGCTGCTCATGGTTCCTTGTTAAGTGAACACATAAATATATAAAAATTATTCATTAATTTAGTTACTTGCATGAATTTAATAGTTCAAATAAAATTATATTGAGTCGAGGCCTCGGGTTTCAATTACTTTATATGGTTGTTGAAATGAGCGTTGATCAATCCCAATAACCTGTCTGACATATACTAACATTTATATACAGGCTTATCGATAAATTATGATTTTTATTATATACATCTAGAGACACTGATAATTCTTTGATATTTTTTAGACATTCTTGAATTAAAAACCATATCATACATTCCTATAACACAGAATTGGGCAGCAGTTTAA
Organism: Hyalella azteca; assembly: GCF_000764305.2. Lineage (NCBI taxonomy): Eukaryota > Metazoa > Arthropoda > Malacostraca > Amphipoda > Hyalellidae > Hyalella > Hyalella azteca. The sequence goes on along the minus strand of NW_025945661.1, from coordinate 218,445 downwards.
TTACCAAGTAGAGGAGTTGCAGAGCCATGTATAGTACAGCACGCAACTTCATTCTTGCTGATGTTTTAACTTGATTTATTGTAAGATGAACCCATGCCACATGGAACGCAATTTTCGATCTTTGGCCGTGATAATAAATATAATTACGAGCTCATAAGTCTGTCAGCCAATCACTGACGGCTTTTCAAGTTGAATCTACCAATCACAGACGAGAAATCTGCCTCTAAGTGTACCTAGGCCGCTACGAGTATATGGGTAGCTACATATACTTAGGCAGCTACGACTATATGGGTAGCTACATGTACTTCGGAAGCTACGTGTATATGGGTAGCTACATGTAATTAGGCCACTACGTGTATATGGGTATCTAGGAGTTCTTAGGCCGCCACGTGCATATGGGTAGCTAGGTATACTTTAACTGCTACGTGCTAGTGAGTTTTAATAGTTCTTTCTCAGAATACCATGATATATAAAGATGTAATGACATGAATATATAATCACATGTAAGTATAGCAAAATTAACCCACAGGACTGGGAGAACCACTTGTACATAGACCGCCACGTGCTGAGCACAGCGACTTCTTGGCTCATAGACCATCAGACCAGCGAGGGCAGCTTCGCCGAGACCCCTCACTACCACGAGACCTTAGACCCAAAAGTAGACCCCGACAAGGTGAGTGTCAGCGCTAAAACCCTCAATAGCATCAGCCATTAGACCCAAAGTTAGACCCCACCAAAGTGAGTGTTAGCCCCTTAACCCTCACTACATCCAGCCAATAGACCCAAAATTAGGCCCTACCTAGGTGATTGTCAGCCCCACAATCCTCACTACCACCAGATATTAGACCCAGAAGGAGACCTCACCAAAGTGAGTGTCAGATCTACAACCTTTTCAGACCATAAGACCACACCGAAGAAGGAACAGCAGCCCCGAAAATCTAAAAAAATTCCTTAGTACTGGAAATTTAACCCTAGGCCTCCGTAAGGTGCATGAACTTAGAATAAAATGAAGTAAGGTAAAAAATGCCTACAAATTAATATGGAAAATTGCACACATTTTAGACATTCATGTATTAATATAATCCGCCGTTGAAAGCTGAAATCGTTCCTACTGTATATAATTTTCATTTCAATATGCACTACCGGATGAGTTCCGTGTATCAGTTAACTTCATAGCCTCGGGTGATTACCGTAAGTGTTGTAATTACATAACTACAGTAACTGTTGTAATTACATAACTACAGTAACTGTTGTAATTACATAACTACAGTAACTGTTGTAATTACATAACTACAGTAACTAGTGCAGTTACATAACTACAGTAACTACTGTAATTACATAACTACAGTAACTAGTGCAGTTACATAACTACAGTAACTACTGTAATTACAAAGCTACAGTAACTACTGTAATCACATAACTACAGTCACGTTTAGATTATCAGACTAAAACCTATGTTAACTCAATTTAACATTTCTCTAGGGATAGAGACAATCAACGTTATCATGATAACAGAGTTGTTATTAGTAACGATCGTCAACATAATTAATTATAATCATGCATTGAGCGAATTCAATAACATAAATATTTAATCTAACAAATCCATAACCTTTATGGATAATAATAAAAAATAATAATAAAATCGGGGCAACAAAATAAAAATAAAATAATTGCCCGGTAAAATAAATAATAATAAAACCGGGGCAACAAAATAAAAATAAAATAAATAATCAATTATTATTATAATTAATAATAATAATAAATAAAACAATAATAATAATAATAATAATAATAATAATAATAATAAATAAAACAATAATAATAATAATAATAAATAAAATAAAATGCCCCAGAGGAAGGCGCGCAACCGCAGCGTCGCCCTGACGGCGCACGCGCTGCTCGCGCTGGTGCCCGTGACGCCCACCCTGCAGAGCGCCCTCAGGGTCAGGGCGAACTCTGCCATCACCAGCGCCCTCAGGTGGGTCCGTGGGCGTCAGGTGGGTCAGTGGGCGTCAGGTGGGTCAGTGGGCGTCAGGTGGGTCCGTGGGCGTCAGGTGGGTCAGTGGGCGTCAGGTGGGTCAGTGGGCGTCAGGTGGGTCAATGGGCGTCAGGTGGGTCAGTGGGCGTCAGGTGGGTCAGTGGGCGTCAGGTGGGTCCGTGGGCGTCAGGTGGGTCAGTGGGCGTCAGGTGGGTACGTGGGCGTCAGGTGGGTCAGTGGGCGTCAGGTGGGTACAGTGGACGTGTATAGGAACCTTAAGGTCAACACATTTGGGGCCTGGGCATCCTGACCTATTTTCCCCCAGTCCAAAGACCAATAACTTTAAAACAACAATCTTTATTTAAAGTTGATGGGTCATCCTGACTCATTTAGGCAAGTCAAAGTGGGTATCTCTACTCTCACAACCAATGCACTCTCTCCACTCGGACTGTGGGCATGAAAATCTCTTTCGTAAACAATGAATCATTCATTATTCTGAGTATAGATTTCATCGCTGTTGATCCCCACTAACCAGGCAAATGACTTTGGAACAAAAATCTTTATTGAAAGTTAAATCAACTAAAAAACGTTGAATTAAACGTTGATTAAACGTCGTGCGTCTGTTGCACAGTTACCTAGAGCGCGAGCTGCCCAGCCTGGTGGACCCGTACGACGTGGCGGTGGTAGCCTGGGCGCTCACCAAGGCGGAGGCCGGGGCGTCCGACTTGGCCTTCGAACGCCTCGACCTCATGAAGCGTACAGAAGGTGCGTAACGCGTGGTGAAGGTGCGTAATGCGTGGTGAAGGTGCGTAATGTGTGGTGAAGGTGCGTAATGCGTGGTGAAGGTGCGTAATGTGTGGTGAAGGTGCGTAATGCGTGGCGAAGGTGCGTAATGCGTGGTGAAGGTGCGTAATGTGTGGTGAAGGTGCGTAATGCGTAGCGAAGGTGCGTAATGCGTGGTGAAGGTGCGTAACGCGTGGTGAAGGTGCGTAATGTGTGGTGAAGGTGCGTAATGCGTGGCGAAGGTGCGTAACGGGTGGTGAAAGCACTTAATGCCTGGTGAACAGGTGGAACAATGGGCAAAGTTGCGTTCTGGAAGATGAAAGGGTATAACGCGGGGCAAAAGCACCCAATTTGGGGTAAAAAGGCGGGACGACGAAAGGTGACAGTGCGTTACGAGAGATGTAGGTATGTGACATTGGTGAAGGTGCGTAATGCGAAGTGATGAACTAATGATGCGTGTCGAGGAACGAAGAAGAGTAATGCAGGGTAGGTGGACGTGGGTAACGTGGGTGGATGCACCTAATGCAGGGTGGAGATACAGAACGAGTGGAGAAGATGTGTAACGTATCTCTCCTCTCGTTGAATTATGGTAGCGTTTGTTCATACAAATAAATTAAATCTAATGATGAGCTCGGCAGTTTCTGCCCAAATCCTTACGAATTTTGCAATGGAAATCCCTTCAATTCACAGGGTCACGCGTGTACTGGTCGAGGGAGCCCGTGGGGACGAACCCTCTGGTGTACGAGGACAGCCAGCGACCCTTCGTCCAGCCCAAGGTATGAAAGAGACCCTTCGTCGCACCCAATTGGTAGGAAAGCAACCTTCCATCCATTCCTATAGGTAGGAAAGTGATCTTCTTTTCCACCAAAGGTAGGAAAGAGATATATTTGATCAGCCCAAGGTGGGAAAGAGACCCTTCGTACAGTCCGACCAGAGGTAGGATGAAAAATTCAGTCTTAAAATGCCTAGCAAATTACGGACCAGGCAATAAGTCCAGCAGCTATCTCAATCAATCGTCAGCTATAGAAAGATCGGGTTCCAAAGGCCGGATCCCTTGTGAATCAAGTCACGAAAAGTTCAAGAATCGGCAACAGGCCATGGGCCTATTTCTTCAACGCCGACACTTCTATTCTATTCTATTCTTCTATTCTATAAGACCCTTCGTACAGTCTGATTAAAGGTAGGATAAAGACCCTTCGTTCAGTCAAAAGTATGAAAGAGACCCTCCATGCTCAGCCCAAGGTCGTAAAGAGACCCTCCACTCAGCCCAAGTTAAGAAAGAAGTCACAATATTGCATCAATATTTTCTTCTCTTGCTCCCTCAGGACGACCATAAGTCCACTCAGCCCAAGNACGACCAGAAGTGGGACGCGCACGCTGTGGAGACGACTGCGTACGCGCTGCTGCTGTACGTGGAGCGCGAGAGCCTCGGCGTCGTGCAGGAGAGCATCGTGCGCTTCCTGGCCGAGATGCGCGAGCTTGATGGAGGCCTCATATCTACCCTCGTGAGTGCCGTGATGAGGGTTGTTTGCCCTCGTGAGGAACGAACCCTCTGATGAGGGTTGTTAATGAGTGCTGTGATGAGGGCTGCCTTCTGATGAGGGCTCTGATGAGGGTTATTTGCCTTCGTGAGTGCCGTGATGAAGGATGTTTGTCCTCGTGGGTGCCGTGATGAGGGTTGTTTGCCCTCGTGAATGCCGTGATGAGGGTTGTTTACCATCGTGGGTCCCGTGATTAGGGTTGGTTGCCCTCGTGGGTCCCGTGATGAGGGTTGTTTGCCTTCGTGAGTGCCGTGATGAGGGTTGTTTGCCCTCGTGAGTGCCGTGATGAGGGTTGTTTGCCATCGTGGGTCCCGTGATGAGGGTTGGTTGCCCTCGTGGGTCCCGTGATGAGGGTTGTTTGCCCTCGTGAGTGCCGTGATGAGGGTTGTTTGCCCTCGTGAGTGCCGTGATGAGGGTTGTTTGCCCTCGTGAGTGCCGTGATGAGGGTTGTTTGTCCTCGTGAGTGCCGTGATGAGGGTTGTTTACCCTCGTGAGTGCCGTGATGAGGGTTGTTTGTCCTCGTGAGTGCGGTGATGAGGGTTGTTTGCCCTCGTGAGTGCCGCACGTGAATTAATTTATACTGAAATTGATTTCTGCTATGGACTAGGCCAGCAAGTCGGTCTCAACTGATATAGGCGTCTAAACGAGGGTGGAGTTAATTTTTTTCTGCCAGTCACATGGAAAATACGTTTATTTTGAAGAATGTATTGGCAGCCGGCCACTAAAGCGCATTTTACACCGTTTCTAACCGTTCCTTTCAAACCATACCGGAAAGTTTCGATAATATAATGTTTAAAGTTTCAAAATTTCAATGAGATCGTTTTACTAATGAGCTTGTATCATTACAGGACAGCGTGGTTGCTCTAGAGGCGTTAGTTGCGTACTCATACCGCGCTCGTATACGCGACATCACAGACCTACACGTGCGCTTTGAGATGTCAACCAACCCCAACCAGACGCTCGACGTGCACCTCTCCAACGACGGCAACCTGGCAGCCATCCGCTCCTTTGACGTGAGTTTAGAATAGAATAGAAGTGTCGGCGTTGAAGAAATAGGCCCATGGCCTATTCTGTAACTTAGTTTACTGTATTTTTATCTGAATTTCTATTCTTTCCAGATTATCATCTCATTCACTCTGATGATGGCTAAAGTGTAGATAGCCGAAACGTTAGAATATATGGAATTTTATCTCAGAACTGCGATCGTTTCTTTTTTATCCAGAATCATTATTCGACGCCTAAGTGTAATTGAGAAGGAAGTTTTTAGAAAACTTGAAAAACTGTTGAAACTCTATATAACTTCTGTTCCGTAAATACTTCTGTAACTGAGATTATGAGGTATGAGATGAGATATGAGACTTATTATTCGGATATGAGATTTAGTGAGTTTGAATACTTCGGTAACGGATATTATGAGGTATGAGATGAGATATAAGATTTATTATTCGGATATGAGATTTAGTGAGTTTAAATACTTCGGTAACTTCACGACATGAGAGTAATTACATCGCACATGTTTTCAAAATTGTGACCAAAAGCCATGCGATCGTCGAACGTAGATGGACGAAAATACAATGAGTAGTCAAATCATAAACTTATCTAGAATACATTTTTCAGACATTGAATAATTAATGAATAACACTATTTTACTAGCTGGAAGCTATCTATGGCCACATTAACGTTAAATACTTCGGTAACGGCGATAATAAGACATAAGATTTATTATTCGGATATGAGGTTTAATTTTTTTGCATCCATAAGGGATTGACGCAAGTTTAACTTTAGTTCGAATGGTAAAAATTTCTTGCACAATTTAGTGAAAAGGATATGAAACTTCGGCAATTTCATCTACCAAATCTCTGATCTCGAAATTGTTGACACGATGATTTATTGTTAGTTTCTTTGAGTGATGAAAAACCCACTTGAGGTAGGGAAATGTTTTGGAAGTTACTTCTACAACTGATCCTTGAACGCGTAACTAATAACTTTAATTTCAAACCACGTGAAAAATTCAGTTAATAATAAATAAAATAATAAACAATAAGAAATGATAACTATTGAATAATAGCAATATTTAAATATTAAATGAAATAACAAATAAGAATAAATGATTAATAGCAATAGTTGAATATTAAATGGATAATAGTAATATTAAATAATAAACGAAATAATAAATAAAATGAAATAAAAATGCCATTGAATAATGAATGAAACATCCTTCGTTCACCAGCTTGAAGCTATCTACGGCCACATCAACGTGATAGGTCACGGGTCAGGTCAAGCTCTAGTACAACTGGACTACACCTACGCCGTCGACCAGCCCGACGAGCTAGACATCCCCCCTGTGGAGGCCTACGACCTGGAGATCAAAGCCCTGTACTCGGGCCGAAACAATTCCCATATCAACATAACCGCCTGTCAGAGGTAAGGTTTTTTAATATTCTCTTGTTGTTTTTTTTATATATCTTTCTTTATATCAACATCACCACTTGCCAAAGGTAAGGTTTTTTAATATTCTCTTGTTTTTTTATATATATTTCTTTATATCAACATCACCGCCTGCCAAAGGTAAGGTTTTTTAATATTCTCTTGTTTTTTTATATATCTTTCTTTATATCAACATCACCGCCTGTCAGAGGTATGGTTTTTTAATATTCTCTTGTTGTTTTTTTTATATATCTTTCTTTATATCAACATCACCGCCTGCCAGAGGTAAGATTTTTTAATATTCTCTTGTTTTTTTTTATATATCTCTCTTTATATCAACATCACCGCTTGCCAAAGGTAAGGTTTTTTAATATTCTCTTGTTGTTTTTTATATATCTTTCTTTATATCAACATAACTGCCTGCCAAAGGTAAGGTTTTTTAATACTCTTTTGTTGTTTTTTTATATATCTTTCTTTATATCAACATCACCGCCTGCCAGAGGTAAGGTTTTTTAATATTCTTTTGTTGTTTTTTTATATATCTTTCTTTATATATTTCACCGCCTGCCAGAGGTAAGGTTTTTTAATATTCTCTTGTTGTTTTTTATATCTTTCTTTATATCAACATCGCCGCTTGCCAGAGGTAAGGTTTTTTAATATTCTCTTGTTTTTTTATATATCTTTCTTTATATCAACATCACCGCTTGCCAGAGGTATGGTTTTTTAATATTCTTTTGTTGTTTTTTTTTATATCTTTCTTTATATCAACATCACCGCTTGCCAGAGGTAAGGTTTTTTAATATTCTCTTGTTTTTTTTATATATCTTTCTTTATATCAACATCACCGCCTGCCAGAGGTAAGGTTTTTTAATATCCTTTTGTTACCTTTGTATGTATCTTTCTTTATATATTCCAAAAGTGCTGAAAATATAAATTTACGACTCTAAAACTGCTCGTTTGCCAAATTCGACTCACGAGTCACCATATTCGACAAAAATTATATTATATAATGTGGGCGTGTAATTATATTATAAAATTTGACATCGAGTAACCATATCTACTATCGAAAAAAATTAGTCACAATTGGATTGATCGTCCTTTATTAATCAACTAGCATGGGTTTTCATCGCATAAATTCAATGGATGCGATATGAGTACACTCAATGTATGCGTATGCTCAATGTTATCCAGTGGAAATAATGAGAAGCGCTAACAATCACAATTGTCTCAATTGACATGTTACCTTTATTGATGAAATATTGAAATATATTGAATCCCGTTTCTCTTCGTGAAGTGGTATCCAGCTATAAGACGCTCTAAACATCACAATTTTCCCCATTGACATGCTTTATTGATGAAATATTGAAATGTATTTAAATTGTGATGTTTAGAGCGTCTTATCACTGGATACCACTTAATGAAGAGAAAGAGGATTGACATGTTTGAGAGGATTGACCCCATTGACATGTTTTATTGATGAAATATTAAAATATATTGAATCCTGTTTCTCTTCTTGATTTGTAAATATGATCATTCATGTGTTACCAGATGGACATGCGAGGAAGCAGAGGAGACGAGCGGCTTGGCCATCACCAGCATCCACCTGCCCTCAGGTTACTACGTCATGCAAGACGACCTCATCCGTCTCGTGGACAGCAGAGTTGTGCCCAACCTGCGCTGGGCGCTACGCACCGACACTACGGTTAAGCTTTTCTTCAGCAAGGTAAGTACAGTAATTTATTACAAATCGTGGGTTTTACTAGTTCAGTAATTTCTTACAAATCGCTGGTATTATTTGTACTGTAATTTCTTTCCTATCTCCTGTTTTATTAGTGCATTAATCCCTCACCTATAATGGGGCTTAATAGACTATTAGTACAGTAATACGCCCGCCTATTGTGGGTGTTGCGTTCCAGTTGTTCCGCCGTGATAGATGATATAGGATTTAAATTAATGATAGACTGATAGTAATTATTTTAGTACATATATTGTGATGATTTTGTAAATTATAATTGTTTTAGATGTTTACAACAACTCCTTCCCACACTCTTGCTGCCGATCGAGTTGCTCGGGCTGTTCAAATCTGCCCATGGTCTTCATCACTGTACCGTGTAATTGACTTTGTTGAGAGATTTAACCAGAGTGGTTATGACTAAAGCTCGACAGGCCACGATACGATACGATACTAGCTCATCTCCTTGTTTAATTATTATTTGTAAATGGCTACACATAGCTCATCTGAATGAAATATACTGCCGCAGTTGACGGAGGAGTGGACGTGCGTGAGCTACCAAGTGGAACGCTGGCACGCTGTCTCCAACCACTCCCGCTACAACACCGCCATGGTTTACAGCCACTTCCAGCCTGGTAACGTACATACCAATTCATGTATTACTGAAAGTTGAATACTTGTTATGTTTACTAAGTACTGTCAATGACATTTATCACTTTCCTGGTGTAAAGGTACCAAAGTGATAAATAGGTACCAATACCAAAGTGTCTCAGGTTAGGGCAGGGTGGCCTAGTGGTTACAGTCCAGAGTACCAAGATTGGCGCAGAGAGGTGCGGGTTCGATCCCAGCTCTGTGCGCCAGTTTCTGGTCAGAATCGGCGAGGAGGCCGGGCGCGGTTAAGCGCAGCAGAATATTGTAGCAGTGAGTTGCGAGTTCGAGACCGCAAATTTCTGTGAGTGTTCTGCGATGTTAAGAATCGGCGACAGGCCTACGGCCTACTAAACGCTGAAACCGCTATGATTATTTATCACCATCCTGTTAAAATTTGAGATTGTAATATTCAATAATAATTGTTCTCGTTTGCTTCTCTTTGGAAACGTCTCCACCGCAACCAAAAAGCCTAGTCGAAAATTTTTATTTTATCGCGTGAAACTTCTTGTTGCAGTCCGAAATTCATCGTAGCAAAATTCATCTATGGCGTAACTTGAGAATTTGGATCCAAAACACACCACCGAACCTGAATTTTAATTACACCATTTCTACGGATTAATATAAGCCTTAACCAAATATCCTTAATGGTTCTATGTTGCTCAAAAGCGGAGATGATAAAGAGACAAAAATGTATTCGAAATTCCAACGCCATGGCGCCAGCGATTTGAAAATTATGACTAACTCAAAAGGAAACCCAAATACCTATTACCTGAGCACCTTTACCAGGTTACCTGAGTACTCGACTAGATTTTGACTAGGCCTTAACCCCTATCTGTGGATGCTCGGTCGGTAGTCAATGATTATGGAAGCATTGGCAGCGCCCATTTTTCTGATTAAAGGGCAGCATTTTTGGTGTGTATGCAATTACGCGTAAGTGCTGCTATATTCGATAATCCTGTCCATGTGCTACCGTATAATCCTGCCCAGGTGCTGCAGGTCCTAACAACCATTACGCTTCTTAAAATGGTTCATCACCAACAACACTGACAATAGTGACGTGCTGGTGGTAGTTGCTGATTGTGACAGGCGGTTTTGAGTACATTTTGAGTTGTACGTACTAAAAGTTGTACATTTTGAGGTTTTAGTTTTAGTTATAATTAATATGAAAACTTAACTGAAGTCATTTTTCATTTTTTACAGAGCGGTTCAATATGACGCTGTTCGAGGTGTACCCTCTGTATGACCTTGACATCTGTGAAGTGTGTGGCTCTTTCCAGGTCAGTAGCCTAGTAAATTACCTAAAATTACCCTGACAAATTATTTCTAAAAAATTTCGCTGTAAAATTACTTTAACAAATTACCCTAAAAATTACCCTAAAAATTACACTAACGATCACATGAAAAATTACCTTAAAATTAACTAAAAAATCACCCCTAAAATTATTTATTTTAGCGTAGTTACTGTCATGGGCAAAAATAATGAACGGGAAAAAATTTTGTCGCCAAAAAAATAACAATTTTTTTTGGGGGGGGGCTTATAAAATACAACGGATCAATATGATCAAAATCCTGCAGGAATCTAATTTTCTGCGATAAATCATGTAAGGCAAATTAGGCTTAAATTTAGCGATTCTAGATGAAGTCTATTGACATAATTCCTGAAATTTTATTTAAACAATTTATTTTGTTCAAATATTATAAAATTTATTTTCTACTTCTATATATATATATATTGGGTGATGATATATAATATTAATTACTTAATGTTTGTTTTTTTGGGCAGTGCCCCTACTGTCCCTTCTACAGCGGGGGCTTTATACCCGCCCCCTCCATGGGGGTTTGGTTGCCCCTGCTCCTGGTCTGGGGGTTAGTCTCCCATCTGTGGACCCCCCCACCTAGATGAGCCCAGCCTTTATTTGTATATACTATTAGTATCCACTTTTTAATTATATTTAACTTCACAAGTTTTAGTCAAATAATTATAGAATTTTTTTATATATTAGTTTAACTTTTTAATTATATTTAATTTTACAAGTCTTAGTCAAATAATTATAGAATTTTGACACTCTAGTCAACCACAAACATTCGCTTTATAAATCAAGGTCTTCAAAACCTATGTCTGGCTTGACTGCACAACGTCGAATCGTTCTCACTCTTTGTGGGTGACTTGTCCGTTCATGAATAATAACATTCTTTTTTTTCAAAGAATCATATGTTTTCATTCGTCTTTTTAATGTATAAATAATTTTTGCAAAAGTGTTAGTTGTTTGTAGTCTGCACAACTTCGAATCGTTCTCACTCTCTGTGGGTGACTTGTCTATTAATGAATAATAACATTCTTTTTTTTAAAGAACCTTATGTTTTCAGCCGTCTTTTTAATGTTTAAATAATTTTTGCAAAAGTGTTAGTTGTTTGTGGTAGAAAGTGTATAGATTTGTATATATTTCTATTAAATGGCAGAATTTACTTGTTTATACACGTGCGATTGATGATCAGAGAATTCTTTGTAGTTATATTATATTATCAGGGAGTGGAACTTTTCTTCTTGCTTTTTAATCTACCGTCATCTGGAGAAAAGTTCCACTCCCTGATAATATAAAGCAACGAATTCTCGGATCATCAATCGCTCGTGTATATTTGTATACATGTACGTGTAAGGTTATATGGCGTGCTGAGTTACGATAGTCGTAAAACAACGCCTGCAACGTATTTGCGTACGTGTACGGTTGTACGATACGTTGAGTGTACCATGGCCAGAGGTGGGCAGTAGCGCGCTACATTTTCAGTAGCGGTAGCGGCGCTACATTTAAGCCATTGTAGCGGTAGCGCCCGCTACATTTAGAGCATGTAGCGGTAGCGGTAGCGGCCGCTATATTTCAAAGTGGCGCTGCCCAGCTCAGACCATGGCAGTCACGGCGATACACTCAGACAAATTAATAACCGTTTGTCTTTATAGTGATTTACTTTTGCATTTATGTGCGTCACATTGACCAAGCTGGTCCCTTGAATAGGACGTATCTGTGCTACACCTTCCAAGTGTGTAACTATTTAGACAAAATAACCCATCAATTTTTCAGAGTGTATATCGGTCATCATAACAGAGTGAGTCAGTATCAGTTAACAGCAGCGTTGCTCTATCACCATATTTTTTGCTATTGAAGTTGTAATGAAAATTATCTATTAATGTTTTGCTCATATCAAGAATGAGCATTCTTAAATATATTGGTTTAGCAAACTTTAACTTTTGTTTATGCATGCAACAGAGTATTTGGGTTTCCGGGAATATTTTAAATCCTTTGAAATTAGTTTTATTAACTTATCTCCTAAATACTTGTTTAGTCCAAACCAGATCAACTTCAACTCGATTGCTTTCCCGAGTACAGAATTATTCATTAGCCTGGAGAAATCTTTATCAAAACTGATTTCTCTTTTTGTCGCATTTTTGTGTTGTTATATACAGGTTTTCATCCATGGATCGACTTTCGCCAATACTAATATCCAATGGATTTCCTCGAATTTCAATCCAAGTTCTTCAAACAGTTTCAAGTTGCTATCATGAATTACGTATTTTCACGCTTATCCATTAAGTTGAAGTACTAACTTATGAACATCCCCTATTTAAATATTTTCAGGGGCTACAGGTAAATCATTATAATTATTATGTACATCGTTTGTATACATACCTTAAAGTCAATGTCTAAAATGTAGATTTTATTATCTTTGATGGTTTATTTCCTTATAACCACCTAAAATTGCCTGTGGGTAGACTTTGTTACATTATCCAACCATATAAAATATTTCCACATAATTAAGATATATAATTACTTACTTTTCGTGAATCATAATTTTCACGAATCTATTTACTATGTTTAGCATATAATGGAAATATCATTGAAACACTACCTCTAAAACTTTCTATGTATAAGCATCATGTTTCATTTTTTTATTGAGTGTCAACTTTTTTCAGTTATCCCTAAAATCCTCAAGCACTTCAACTTACCATGACTACAATTAGAGTATGCAGCTGCTCTCATAGTTCCGGTAACGTATCGGCATTCACATGTGCAAGTCGAGTTATAGATAATTTATTTTAATTGTGTAAGTAAACTTAGTTATAAGATATTGTAACATTCGAAGATTTTGTATATTGTATTGGAACCAACAAAATTTGACCTTACTTTTATGGCAGGTGGTAGAAAGTGCCTAACCAGTGTACACGCGAGGTGTACAGTGTACACACGAGGTGTACAGTGTACACGCGAGGTGTACAGTGTACACGCGAGGTGTACAGTGTACCCGCGAGGTGTACAGTGTACACGCGAGGTGTACAGTGTACACGCGAGGTGTACAGTGTACCTGCGAGGTGTATATTTTGGATGTGTTAGTTGTGTGTTAGTTCAACGCTTGTGTAATGTTGAACTATGCCGGTGATAGAGTTAAGGAAAATATACAGGAATATAGTTATAAATGCTTATTTTAAATGTTGTGTGTTGTGTAATTATTTTGTGTTAAATTTAGAATAATAGATTTAGTCTTTTTATACTATCGCTTTCTCTAATAAAATACCATCTTTGATTACCTTGATTGTGTACAAAAAATCAAGCCACATATGTCATTATTACCTTGATTGTGTACAAAAAATCATGCAACATAAATCATTAAATTTCTATTGTATCGTCTCCACACTTGTTATTGCTTAACGAACTTACTGTTATGTCATAATCACAATATTGTTAATCACTTACGCTTACAATGAAGCATTATGAATTGTTTATACCTTAATTTAAGATACAAAACTCGACATAAACAGTTTTTTGTCAAGTTTTCATTCTGCTGAAACTGAATTTTGGCTGCAGTTTTTGAATAGCATAGAAGAAAGAATTGTTTGCTTTGCAATATAATCAATTTCAAAGTATTTATCGCTCAACTATGGTTTTGTAATTAATTAAAAAATAGATTTATACATAGATTGACTTAATTGGTTAAAAAATGCTTCAGTTATGGTCATCATTACAATTAATAGATCTTCCTCTACAACTTTGAATTTCGTGAAATGGGTGAGCGTCTCGAATTCGTGTCTGCGTAGTTTTCTGTCAAAAATGCACTCTAATGAAGTCATTTAGTGGCGTATTATTTGCTAATTTCATATTTTTTTTTCTATTTTTTTATTATTTTTTTCACCTGAATTTTTTTTTCAACTGACTTTTTTTTCATTTGAATTGCATATTTCATTATTATGCGTACGAAAACATCCTCCATACCAGGATTTGCTAATGAGCGTTGGACATCAATCAGCTCTTCATCTTCTAAACATTTATTTTGTTATCAGTATAAGCCAGTAATATTTAACACTATTTACCAATTATAACTAATCTTCATTAAGTCTATCGCTATTTTGTTATCAGTTAACTATTAATCATTGATAATTTCCTATTGTACAATAAAAACTTTTTCAAATGACCTGACATAATGGACATAATATACTGTGTGTTTCTCATGTTCTTATATGTTGAGGAATTAAATATATTGTACATGATCGATAAGGCGCAATTTTTGTGAAAATATTTGTGCACGTATTTTATTATAATCATTTAGGAAAGGAATTTGTTTGTTTGACTGATTGAATTCATAATAAAAATTAATTACAATATTTCTATTACATTCTAATTATGATAGCTATTCCTTTATTCGATTCACTGTTTCTAAGATAACAATAAACATATAACTATAAACAGGGCTGTACTTATCATTATTATTTGCCGAGTAAATTATTCATATTATCTTTGCAATATAAACGTTCAATTAAACAGTATTACTTTCCCAACTGTCTTTGCTTAACCTATAATGATGAAATCAATGTAAAACCGAAAACTTCATGTCAATTTTCATATTGTTAGTCCAGCTTGTGGGGACATGGCAACGTATTGTGGTCGACGTATCGTAGGGTACGTTTCATTGTTTCATTATACGTTTTATTGCACGATACGTTGCACGATACGTTGCACGATACGTTGCACAATACGTTGCACGATACGTTGCACGATACATTGCACGATACGTTACACGATACGTTGCACGATACGTTGTACGATACCACCGAATTGGTGATACGCTGGGACTTTTACCCTCCACCGAACTTGTATCGCACAAAATTATCCATATTAGTTCTTACATTGGCAGCCAAGATCTACATTTGAATTGATGCCTGTTCAGGGTATAGGCTGTTCAGACTACTCTTCTTGGTCTTTTTATCAAGGATCCTTGACTCTGAGTCTCACTTCGCTTCAGAGTCCTTGACTCCGAGTCACTCTTTTCATTTCAGAGTCCTTGACTCCGAGTCCCTTCATTTTAGACTCCTTGACTCCGAGTCAGTCTTTTCATTTCAGACTCCTTGACTCCGAGTCAGTCTCTTCACTTCAGAGTCCTTGACTCCGAGTCTCACTTCATTTCAGAGTCCTTGACTCCGAATCTCACTTCATTTCAGAGTCCTTGACTAAGAGTCAGTATCTTCATTTCAGAGTCCTTGACTCCGAGTCCCTTCATTTCAGAGTCCTTGACTCCGAGTCCCTTCATTTCAGAGTCCTTGACTCCGAATCAGTCCCTTCATTTCAGAGTCATTGAGTGATTCACTCTTCATTTTAGGTTTGCTCTTCACTACCCTAACAGTTCTTGGTTAGGGTAATGAATCAGAACTTTAAACACACAAGTTTGGATTTTTTGTTGTCGGTGCCGTGGAAACGGATGGGTCAGAAGGACACACTTTAATTAAATGTCTATACCAACCTATTGTAAATCTTGTAAATATTTTGATGGAAGAATGAAACAGCGGTATATATAATGTATACTGGATTATGGCAACCTATTGTAAATCTTGTAAATTGTTTGATGGAAAAAAACAGCGGTAAATATAAAGTATACTGGATTATGGCAACCTATTGTAAAGTTTGTAAATGGTTTTATGAAAGAATAAAACAGCGGTATATATAAAGTATACTGGATTATGGCAACCTATTGTAAAGTTTGTAAATTGTTTGATGAAAGAATAAAACAGCGGTAAATATAAAGATTGTTGGTTGTCTGTTTACAGCTGAGTGGTAACACGATAGACAAAGTTGAATAAGAAAATTTGAAAGATTTAAATTAACGAATGTAAATTAGAGTGTGAATGAAAAAGTATTATAAGGAGCATGAGTGGGGTAAGCATGTAACTGTAGAAGAAAACGATACCTTATCAATACTCATGCTATTACATAATTTATTCATATAAATAAATAGCACACAGCATTCATAAGTTCAATTTAGTTATGATATGTTCAACTTATTTAGTGATGATAGGGACAAAATACAAATATAGCCATTATACCAATTAATAAAATGTTTACAATGAAATAAGAATTGAACTAACCGAAAAATACAAAGAAACGAACACCACTTGTTCAGAATCAAATGAAAGAAAAACTATTTATGATAACATATAAAACTAAAATGATTCAATAAGTATTGAAGCTAGCATTAGGTGCAACATTAATAATTATAGCCGACAGACTAGAGCGACAGTTAGCAGGCACTTAATACGTTTAAAGCCTTATTTATGACTTCTAGCAACTTAAATTAGCAAAATTAACGTGTATAAAAATCTGTTTCCGAAGGCAAATATAAAAACTTACATCGATAACAAAGAATAAATAATGGGTGAAGATCATCTATGGATCATCTATGGGTCCATAGATGGGGGACAGACCCCCACACCAGGAGGAGGGGTAACCAAACCCACATGGAGGGGGTGGGCATGAAGCCCCCGCTGTAGAAGGGGCAGTATGGACACTGCAAATAATAAAATATAATTATTATTTTAATATTTATATTATTATAATATTGTAATAATAATTTTAATAGTATTAAATTTAATTTATTAAAATTTTAAATTTAATTAATTTAATATTATTATTTATTATAATATTATATACATTTTCAATGCATTTATATCGCAAAATAGATTTAATCATCGATTTAAGATTCAATTTTAAAAAGTTCTCCGCTATGCATTTGTACTTTGTTTCTTAATTCATTACCATTCTTTTATACTTCATTCATCAAATTTATTCTTTGATAAATAAATATTTCAGTAAAAAAGAAACTAATAAACTTATATTGTAAATTTAGATGGCAAAAATTGTTCCCGTTTTTATTTTTGTATGAAATAGTCTTAAATTAGGAACGAATTAAATACATAATTTCTGAGCTAATATGCCTGAACTGACACAATTCTTAATCGTTAATTGCCTGAGCTAATTAATTAATAATCAATAGTTGCTGTGTCATTAAAATTAATTATTAAATAATTGTCTGACCTGGAAAGAACCGCACACTTCACAGATGTCAAGGTCGTACAGAGAGTACACCTCGAACAGTGTCTGGTTGAACCGTTCTGCAAAAAACAACAAAAAATTTCACTCATTTCGTGGACTAATTTTGAAGTGAAGAGAAAACTGGATGAATTTTGTCCGATGTCCGATGAACGTTGATTAGACAATGATCGTACAATGATCGTACAATGAACGATTAGACAATGATTAGACAATGATCGTACAATGAACGATTAGACAATGATTAGACAATGATCGTACAATGAACGATTAGACAATGATTAGACAATGATCGTACAATGAACGTACAATGAACGATTAGACAATGATTAGACAATGATCGTACAATGATCGATTAGACAATGAACGTACATTGTCCGATGAACGTTGATTTGCAGCGCGGGTTTAATTGGCGGACAAAATCAACAACTTTCTAAAATCAATCTTCCGAATATCTTCTGAGTAGCAGCGAGGATCGTTAACTTACAGGCCCTAAAGATCATGAACAGGTTCATGCTTAAGTAACAAAGTTCTGTGAACCACAGCTCTCTTTCTACAACACGTAAATTTCAGGCAAAATAAAGCGAGAAGGATATAAAGTATATTTGAAATTGCCAAATATACAGATTTAATTGCTAAAAAATGTATTTAATTCCATGGGGAATATTTAATGGCATCTGGAGACCGCACAGTGATTATTCAACACCAACTACGTCAAATCAAACATGAAGTTGTCTCTACGTCACCAGGTTGGAAGTGGCTGTAGATGGCTGCTGCGTTGTAGCGGGAGTGGTTGGAGACAGCGTGCCAGCGTTCCACTTGGTAGCTAACGCACGTCCACTCCTCCGTCAACTGCGGTAGAACGGAAAAGTTCATCCAAATCCCCCGGGGATCAACATATATGACGCCAAATCAAATGGCCAATAATAATAATGTTAATACTATCAACTGCGGTAGAGTGGAAAAGTTCATCCAAATCCCCCGGGGACCAACATATATGACGCCATATCAAATGACCATTAATAATCATGGTAATACGACGATGACTATAGAATAGAATAGAAGTATCGGCACTGAAGAAATAGGCCCATGGCCTGTTGCCCATTCTTGAATTTTTCGTGACTTGATTCACAAGGGATCCGGCCTTTAGAACCCGATCTTTCCATAACTGACTATTGATTGAGATCACTGCTGGACTTATTGCCTGGTCCGTAATTTGCTAGGCATTTTAAGACTGAACATGTGCTTCTGCATAGCTTCGTCTAGTCTGTTCTTGAAGGCGTTCATACTCGGAGCGTCAACGATGCTTGACGGGTTCTCAGCTAAGGGACGGAGAGGTGGGTGACTGTTGGGTGGAGAACATTCGTTATAAATACCTTTCCTGATGTACCCACCCTACTGAAGTAGAGGTCAACCGTGGTGTCGGTGCGTACTGCCCAGCGCAGGTTGGGCACAACTCGGCTGTCCACGAGACGGATGAGGTCGTCTTGCATGACGTAGTAACCTGAGGGCAGGTGGATGCTGGTGATGGCCAAGCCGCTCGTCTCGCCATCTTCCTCGCATGTCCATCTGGTAACACATACAATAAACTGCTGGTGCCTAATTTCAAACCGCAGGTTTATATGTATCGTGATAGCGATTCTAGGAAAAGCAAGACAATGGTACCTAATGTTCTAACCCCTCATATTATAAATTTTATCAGGCGTGCTCTCAGTGTGAAAATGCAACAAAATTCTCGAATTGTAACAATATGAGAAAAAAGGAAACGTAGTCACAGGAATATGAAAAGCCATGTGGCTGTGACAGGCAATGATAATAAATGATGTGCCTACCTCTTTTATCATTGACAACCGATGATGTGCTTACATATCTTACCTCTGGCAGGCAAAAATCTGCACCCATCTCGTGTCTCCGGCAGGAGATGATGGATATGACAGGCTAACGTGCGCATTCACACCTTACCTCTGATAAGCGATAATGAGCCAAATCTCTTACCGGTGAAAACAATGTAAATACACATATAATACTACTGGTAAGCTATTATGAGTCTGAACCACGCACCACTGACAGGTGATAATGTGCCTCCACCTCGTACCTCTGGCAGGTGATAATGCACCTGCACCTCGTACCTATGGCAGGCGATATTGTAGCCACTTTTCGTACCTTTGGCAGGCGGTGATGTTGATGTGAGATTGATTGCGACCGGAATACTGGGCTTTGATCTCGAGGTCGTACGCATCCACTGGCGGATAGTCCATTTCGTCAGGCTGGTCGACTGCGTAGGTGTATTCCAGCTGAACAATAGCCTGTCCTGATCCATGCCCTATCACGTTGATGTGGCCATAGATAGTCTCCAGCTGGTAAAATAGCGTGATTCCTCCATTATTTAATGTCTGAAAAATGTGTTCAAGATAAATTTATAATTTAATTATTCATTGCATCGCCGTCCATCTACGTTCGACAATCGCATGGCCTTCGGGCACAATTTGGAAAATATGTACGATGCTATTACCCTCATGTCGTGAAGTTACCGAAGTATTTAAACTCACTAAATCTCATATCCGAATAATAAATCGCATATCTCATAATCTCCGTTACCGATATATTTAAACTCACTAAATCTCATAAGAATAATAAATCTCATAATCACCGTTACCGAAGTATTGAAACTCACGTCAAAGGAGCGGATGGCTGCAAGGTTGCCGTCGTTGGAGAGGTGCACGTCGAGCGTCTGGTTGGGGTTGGTTGACATCTCAAAGCGCACGTGTAGGTCTGTGATGTCGCGTATACGAGCGCGGTATGAGTACGCAACTAATGCCTCTAGAGCAACCACGCTGTCCTGTAATGATACAAGCTCATCAATGGAATATTCATGGATAATTATTGTAGGAAAAATAGTATTGATCTTTTTCAGAACTCGTAGTTTCGACGCTTCAAGCTACAGCTTGGTCAAAGACGAGACGAGAATACACGTAGACGAGATTCACGTAAAGAGTTACTTTACGCGTTATAGTTAGAAGAGTGCACGTAATTGTTTAACAAGAGGGTGTTGGGCGATCGACCTATAGCAGATATTTCCTTGCTAAATTCACAGAAAACGTTCGCGTAGCAGTTATGTCCCGTAATCGGTTTGCATGATCATATATCGTAATCTCTTTACCGTTGTACACGTATCGTTATCTGTTTACCGTGGTACATGTATCGTAATCTGTTTACAGCAGTCGTGTAATCAGTTCATGTAAAAATTTACCGTTATCGGTTGACCGTAGAGTGTCCTGCAAATGGTTTACACGAACATTTACAGTAACCCTACCGGAAATTTACAACACACGTCACGACACTTACGACGGTCGTGATGTGTCCGCCGTCCGTCTTGCGCATCTCGGCGAGGAAGCGCACGATGCTCTCCTGCACGACGCCGAGGCTCTCGCGCTCCACGTACAGCAGCAGCGCGTACGCAGTCGTCTCCACAGCGTGCGCGTCCCACTTCTGGTCGTCCTGAGGGAGCAAGAGAAGAAAATATTGATGCAATATTGTGGCCTCTTTCCTTACTTGGGCTGGGTGGACTTCTGGTCGTCCTGAGGGAGCAAGAGAAGAAAATATTGATGCAATATTGTGACTCCTTTCCTTACTTGGGCTGGGTGGACTTCTGGTCGTCCTGAGGGAGCAAGAGAAGAAAACATTGATGCAATATTGTGGCCTCTTTCCTTACTTGGGCTGGGTGGACTTCTGGTCGTCCTGAGGGAGCAAGAGAAGAAAATGTTGATGCAATATTGTGACTTCTTTCCTTAATTGGGCTGGGTGGACTTTTGTTCATCCTGAGGGAGCGAGAGAAGAAAATATTGATGCAATATTGAGATCTCTTTCAATGCTTGGGCTGGGTGGAGGGTCTCTTTCTCACCTTGGGCTGAACGAAGAGTCTCTTACATACTTTGGACTGAACGAATGGTCCTTATTCTACCTTTAATCAGACTGTACGAAGGGACTTCATCCTACCTCTGGTCGGACTGTACGAAGGGTCTTTATCCTAGCTTTAGTCAGACTGTACGAAGGGTCTCTTCTTTACCTTGGGTTGAATAAAGGGCCGTTGGCTGTCCTCGTACACCAGAGGGTTCGTCCCAATGGGTTCTCTTGACCAGTACACCCGCGACCCTGTTGCGCAATTTGGTCATCAGGATAGGCGAATTTTCATTGAATCGTTGTTGGAAAAATAAATACAAACGTTTTGGGCTTATGATAATATCAGGATAAGTCTTTTGCAACTTCACCCCTCGTATAGCAACGTAGGCCATCATCACGCACATTCATCGCTCATTTTTCTTCATCACTCGCTGTGCACCTTCCTTCCTAGTTACGAGCCTACATATCTTGTTTCGCACTCTCACCCGATGCTACATATGCACTTTCTCATTTATATAGTATTTCTTCCCCCCACCTCCCGTAAGGTTGCACCACCCAAAAATATGGACATACATCTTTCTTTTGCCGAATTCTACATGTGCTAAGTCGAAAATCGAGTATTGTTATACGCACAAATAGATCCTGAACTTTACTGTAAATATGTCGACATCTTTGCGATTGTTTGGGATGAAAATAAACTGTGAAATTTGCACACGGCTTTAGAATTCAATTCTGTCTTGAAGTTCACTCATGAATTCTGATAAAACCGGTCTCTGCCTTTCCTGGATATATTCGGGCAAGTTGAGGATAATGTGTTCGTCACCAAAGTTTACCGGAATCCCTACATACATCGGAAAAGTCCTGTACAAAGAAAGCGAATGTCCACAGAGATTCAAAACGAGCACTTTAAGCGCCCCCATGCATCTAGCTTTTACAACCGGTACATCCGCTAGCGACTTGAAAACTGAACTCTTAACCTGCAAGCAAATTTTGTTAAACAACGGCTATGCGATCAAAACTATTGACTCTAAAATTTGAAATTATCGAGCAGGTCAAAACCTACCTAATAATGAACCTACATACAACGGAAGCATCACGACTATTTATTACCAAAATCAGATCAGCACCGGCTACAAGACAGATGAATGAGTCCTTTATTCAATTGTGCAAAAATAACATCAGAAACACCACAGCAACTGACCGAATCAAACTTTTGATTTAATATAATAGCAAAAACTTAATCATGGAAAATAATCGGGACAAAAAAAAGGAACCGCTGCAAGAAACCAAAGATGATTACAAATTTTCCTGCTATAAAGAAGGTTGTAGACTTATCCAGAATGTTAATTATATCGGTTTAACTAGTACGACCTTAAACCGCCGCCTCATATGTCACCTTTAATCTGTGGGGCCAAAGAACCATATGCGAAAAGCTCACAACGAGACCATCACCCGCGCAACATTAGAAGCCTGCACCAGCATCGTCATGCGGTGCCCCGACACAACGAGACTGACGATAGCAGATGCTCTCATCATCAAGAACGAGTCTCCAGCAATCAATTTGTAAACACAGGATTTGTCAGAAGCGTTGAAATTATTCTCGGAGTAATTTAAGTTTCGATTATCGTCTGTATCCATTGTACTCCTCGTATGTACTAATATCATCACAAAACAACAATTTCAAATATTGTAAAACTCTTCATTTACTTGATGATGAATATTGAATATTCGAAACGTCGTAAATTATAATTATAATACAAGGTCCCTTGTAAACCTCATATTCGAACTTTCTAATCCCACTTAAATCCTGATTCGTCGAATTGCGAAAAACAATAAGAAAATTGTTAGTAACAACTACTCTCCGGTCTTCAACGAAATTTGTATCAAAGAACAGCTTTCTTTACGCATGGCTACCATAGGTTAAGCACCTCATCCATGGTTACGCACCTCAACCATAGTTACGCACCTCAACTATAGTTACGCACCTCAACCATAGTTACGCACATCAACCATAGTTACGCTCCTCAACCATAGTTACGCTCCTCAACCATAGTTACGCTCCTCAACCATAGTTACGCACCTCAACCATAGTTACGCACCTCACTCCATAGTTACGCTCCTCAACCATAGTTACGCTCCTCAACCATGGTTACGCACCTCAACCATAGTTACGCTCCTCAACCATAGTTACGCACCTCACCCATAGTTACGCACCTCACCCATGGCTACGGACCACAACTATGGTTACGCACCTCAGCCATAGTTACGCACCCAGAGCTGGATAGCGCTACTTTGAAATGTAGCGGCCACTACCGCTACCGCTACAATCTACAATTGCTTAAATGTGGCGCTGCTACCGCTACCGCTACTGAAAACGTAGCGGCCGCTAGTAGCGTCGCTACCTGTAGCGCGCTACTGCTCACCTCTGTACGCACCACAACCATGGTTACGCACCACAGCCATGGCTACGTACCTCAACCATAGTTACGTACCTCACCCATGGCTATATACGCACCTTCAGTGCGTTTCATGGAGGCGAGACGTGCAAAAGCAGCGTCCGCACCACCCGCCCCCGCCTTAGTTAGCGCCCATGCCACAACCGCGACGTCGTACGGGTCCACCAGGCTGGGCAGTTTGCGGTCCAAGTAACTGGGGAGCCAAGATTTTATAGCAATGAAAGCTGGACGAGTTGATACGTCAATATACGTCAATATAAAAGGAATGTTTATGTTATTTTTAATATTTTTCCTAACAAGATAGTCATGAGGCTTGATTTCATAAAGGCTGTAAATATATGAAGACTTATGGTTTAGGCCTTATGGTTTTCACTGCCTAGCAGGTAGCAGTGAAAATGATTCGACACCAATGCAAGTTGCCTTGGTTGAGCGCGTCCTGCTCACTCAACCTTTGTTTCTTTCTAGTTCATATTTATTTTTATTATAACTCTATGATAGTCTTTGATTTTCATCTGCATCATCAGCAATAATTACAAAACACGCCTCTCTAGGTCGTAGGTAGAGGCAGTCATTGACTGCAAGAAGGTGGAGAGTGGAGGCAGCGTGAATAGGTTAGGCCAGAGAAGGTTAGGCCAGAGAAGGTTAGGCCAGAGAAGGTTAGGCCAGAGAAGGTTAGGCCAGTGAAGGCTAGGCCAGAGAAGGTTAGGGCAGAGAAGGCTAGGCCAGAGAAGGTTAGGCCAGAAAAGGTTAGGCCAGAGAAGGCTAGGCCAGAAAAGATTACGCCAGAGAAGGTTAGGCCAGAGAAGGTTAGGCCAGAGAAGGTTAGGCCAGAGAAGGCTAGGCCAGAGAAGGCTAGGCCAGAAAAGGCTAGGCCAGAGAAGGTTAGGCCAGAGTAGGCTACGCCAGAGTAGGTTAGGCCAGAGAAGGCTAGGCTAGAGTAGGTTAAGCCAGAGAAGGTTAAGCCAGAGAAGGTTAAGCCAGAGAAGGTTAGGCCAGAGAAGGCTAGGCCAGAGTAGGTTAGGCCAGAGAAGGCTAGGCCAGAGTAGGCTAGGCCAGAGAAGGCTACTCAAACAGTTCGTCATTAGTCTGGCTTACAGTATTCCAGAAAAGTCTGCGGCTTAGTAACTGTACCCAGCTTACGGTTCCTGTATACACCCACTGGCCCACCTGACGCCCACTGACCCACCTGACGCCCACTGACCCACCTGACGCCAACTGACCCACCTGACGCCCACTAACCCACCTGACGCCCACGGACCCACCTGACGCCCACGGACCCACCTGACACCCACTGACCCATCTGACGCCCACTGACCCACCTGACGCCCACGGACCCACCTGACGCCCACGGACCCACCTAACGCCCACGGACCCACCTGACGCCCATGGAGCCACCTGACGCCCACGGACCCATCTGACGCCCACTGACCCACCTGACGCCCACTGACCCACCTGACGCCCACTGACCCACCTGATAGCGCTGGTGATGGCAGAGTTCGCCCTGACCCTGAGGGCGCTCTGCAGGGTGGGCGTCACGGGCACCAGCGCGAGCAGCGCGTGCGCCGTCAGGGCGACGCTGCGGTTGCGCGCCTTCCTCTGGGGCGGCAACCGGGCAATTATTTTTATTTTTGTTTCTTGTCCCGGTTTTATTATTTTTTATTATTATCCATAAAGGTTGTGGATTTGATAGATTAAATATTACTGTTATTAAATTAATAAAACGATGACAGTGGTGAGAGTTTCCATGCAGTCAAATAGACAAAAACAACTTCTTGATTGTTTCGAACCAAAATATCTTTGCAGTAGGCAAGTGTACAATGTTTGTACGATTTCCTCACTTGACTGGGCCAGAGACCACACAAAACGGGATCAAATACTTGACATCAGACAATATTGTGCAGCTTTATGTTCCGCGTTGGTTTTCAGTTGTCATAACGACGCCAGATTCCACTTCTCTTTTGGTGCCTTATAGAAATGAGAGTACGATACTTCATCGAAGAGTCTCCAGTAGAGACTAGAGTCTATACTAGAGTCTAAACTAGAGTCTAGACTAGAGTATAGACTAGAGTCTAGACTAGAGTCTAGACTAGAGTCTAGACTGGAGTCTAGACTAGAGTCTATAGACTAGAGTCTAGACAGTCTATAGACTAGAGTCTAGACAGTCTATAGACTAGAGTCTAGACTAGAGTCTAGACTAGAGTCTAGACTGAAGTCTAGACTAGAGTCTAGACCAGAGTCTAGACTCTAGTCTAGACTAGAGTCTAGACTAGTCTAGACTAGAGTCTAGTAGACTCTAGGATTAAGAGTCTAACTTGAACCTATTGTTTGATATGAAATTGAGAGCCCGGCACTCTGGACTTTATGGTAACGAGGTTTAAACCCACCTTGTTGGGGTCTACTTCAGGTTCGAGGTCTTGGTAGTAAGGGGTCTCGGCGAAGCTCCCATCGCTGGTCTGATGGTCTATGAGCCACGAAGCCGCTGTACTCAGTATTTTGCGGTCTATGTACAGGTGGTTCTCCCAGTCCTGAGAGATGATTTTACGATTTATTATGCAATAATATTCGTATATTTTTTTTATATACGAGGTTAATTTTTGCAAGTCGGATGGTTGATTATGAATTCGTCTTCAAAGAATATTATCAAAACATAATCATGCTCCCTGCAGGCTTACGCTGAAAAACTTATTGCACATTCAGCTTTTGTTTATCACTTGCATTAATTACAATTTATTATTAAATAAAGATTCAAATATTAGTGTTTTAACATAGTTAGTGTTTTAATAAAATTGTATATAATTAATTCATGATAATTGTTACAAAATTATCGAGAAAATTCCACGAAATTGTTATTATATATTCATTTTTTGATATCAGCGGAATATATCGTGATTTCTTGATACAACATTAGTTACATTACTATTAATACTTATTGTTAAGCATTCATTTCTACTTTCTTTAATAGTCATAAATTTACGGTCACGTAATTCTTTAACAGCCACGTGACATACAGGTATTTATTTTTAATTAGTATATTAAATTATAAAATATAAAAAATAAAATACATTACGTGCGGCTACCAAAGAATTAAAAACTTGAAGTAAATATGTGGGTAGACGGCAGTTTAATGGACAAATAATGTTTCAGTAACTTGTATCAAAAATCTAATGAATAGAAATATATTGATGCCATTTTCCCGCTTCTTTATATTATTCAATTAAGAATTGATCTTTCTTAAGCCGTCTGGATTGAAATTGCATGAAGTGGAACCTTTGGCATCGGCACAATCCCGATTTTATTTACACGATATAATTCATGCAAAAAATTCATGTCTTAAATTCACGGCAATCAACCTGGATTCAATCTCGATTTTATTTACACGATATAATTCATGCAAAAAATTCATGTCCTAAATTCACGGCAATCGACCTGGATTCAATCTCGATTTTATTTACACGATACAATTCATGCAAATAATTCATGTCCTGAATTCACGGCAATCAACCTGGATTCAATCTCGATTTTATTTACACGATACAATTCATGCAAAAAATTAATGTCCTAAATTAACGGCTATCAACCTGGAAGTCGGCGACGAGGAGCGTCTTGAGGACGTGCGCTGTGAGCCACACGCCCGCCTCGTCGCCCGGGAACATCGAGAACGAACCGTCGGCGTTCTGGTACCTCGCGATGGCGGCGTAGTGAACCGCCACGGCGTTCAGGACCTGAGAATGTGGTGGTAGTGCGGTCAGAACCTGGTATGTAATGTTGCAGTGAACCGCCACGGCGTTCAGGACCTGAGAATGTGGTGGTACTGCGGTGAGAACCTGGTATGTAAGTTGCAGTGAACCGCCACGGCGTTCAGGACATGAGAATGTGGGGGTACTGCGGTCAGAACCTGGTATGTAGTGTTGCAGTGAACCGCCACGGCGTTCAGGACCTGAGAATGTGGTGGTACTGCGGTCAGAACCTGGTATGCAAATCAACCAAACCTTATAAGTCATGCTACTGTCCAGCTGGTTGGTGAGGCGCAGGTAGCGCAAGGACCACAAGTCACAACCAAACCTTATAAGTCATGCTGCTGTCCAGCTGGTTTGTGAGGCGCAGGTAGCGCAAGGACCACAAGTCACAACCAAACCTTATAAGTCATGCTGCTGTCCAGCTGGTTTGTGAGGCGCAGGTAGTGCAGGGACCACAAATTTGCAGCAAAGTTGTAGGCCTCGGCCTCCGCCCCCATCAGTTCCATGCCCAACATAATGTCCGTCGTTACTGGGATTTCGGGGAATGAGGGCCCAACCACGTCACCTGTTAGAAATCAAAGAAAATTTACCTTATCATTGGGAAAAGTAAAGCTCCTACACCACAACATGCCATATGAAATTACATTATAAAATGGGCAACTTGAAAATGACTTTCCGAAGCTGTGGCACCACTTAAGCTGTGCACTCGAGTAGCTTAGTAGAGTTAAATATATTAGGCTGACAAGGTGATCACGTCACGAGTTGTTAACGGAGAGGGCAAACCTATGCATATCATCTTCTACTTTGGCCAGATACTGTCAACGACCATTACCATCCGATAAGATAGGTATTCACTTTTATCACTTAAGGGAGAAATACCCTGGAGCCAAAAAATGTTCGTTATGCTCAGTTATGTAGGCTCATTAGTTGACCGTAATAATCGTATCATAATCATATGTAATCATAAGGAGATTACACAGAGACAAGAGATAGAATTCTTCAATGATGGCAAACTGTGCGATTCTACGTAGTTTTGTAGGCCTGGTTTTCAAGCAGCCAGTAAGAAATATTCTACCATAGTCCTGGTGGTCAGATATGTATTTTAAATTAGAATAAAAAACTTTGTAGTAGTATTAACCTATTATTCTCGATAAAAATTCTTCGCTGCCTTCTATAAACCGAAGCTAATTGTATGGTATAGCGGTTTCAGAGTTCATTTGGTCGTTAGACCTGTTGCCGATTTTTAACCACGCAGAGCATTAACAGTTTGTTGTGGGTCTCCAACACGCAACTACATGCTCCAATTTTGCTGTGCTTAAAGCTTGGGCACCGAGCCGATATGACCAGGGCCTATACTTTCAAAAAAAGTTAAGAGATCGTAAATTCGTCAGCCAATCATTGACGGCCTTTCAAGGAATATCCACCAATCATAGACAAGAAAATAGAGCGTAAGTACTTACGTCCACTTAGCGAATTTTAAAAGTATGGCCCACTGGTATTGATGACTGGTGGGGAATCGAACTTAACATCGAACTAGTTAACAGTGAAGTACCAGTGATGGAGATGTGTCCAGCGGGTGTATCGTAAATGTATCTGCGTTCCAGGGAGTACGGGATGATGGGGGACTCGTCCAGGTCTACGTCCAGGAACTCGTACACGAGGCCTCTGTTCTTCAGGTCCAGCAGGCGCGACGTGTGCTGCTGGATTGTCACGCCCTGTACACGAAATGCAGCATAAAGATATGAATTATGAATATAATAATAGCGGTTTCAGCGTTTATTATGTCGTAGGCCTGTCGCCGAATCTTAACATCGAGGAACATTCCCGGCTTGTTGCGGTCTCGAACTCGCAATTCACTGCTACAATTTTGCTGTACTTAACCGCCCGGCCTCCTCGCCGATTCTGACCAGAAACTGGCGCACAGAGCTGGGATCGAACCCGCGCCTCTCTGCGCCAATCCTGGTACTCTGAACTGTAACCACTGGGCCACCGCCTGGTTTCAATGTGATAAATAGTATAATAATTTCGCGATACAAATGTGAATTTTATATGAAATGCAGGAATAATAATTCATAATAAAGAATTAAATAGCAGAAATTCAGCACTATATGTGACAAATGTTTTGAGTGTGTCTTCATTTGAAACCTGGCGCAGTAAATACCCGTGACATTTACCCCCATAAGTGCGTACCCGTGACATTTACAGTGTCGGGATTTAATTGAGAGACGAAATTTTATTATTGGTGGAAATGTTGTGGACATGAGAAAACAGTAGAAAAGGGGCGTGCATAGTAAAAAATTGAATTTTAATATAAATTTTTCGGATTGATTTCTTTTGCCCTCAAATAAAAAATTAAACTAATTTTCAGACTTCGAAAGTTGAGTTTAATGAGAATGTCTCTAGTATAAATTACCGTAGTTTCAAAATTACTTAAGGAACTTGGCATGATGAGATTCAAGATTGTGGGTGTTTTCTGATCCTTCTTTTTCCTTTTGGGCTTAATTAATTAATTTTATCATGTTTAATTAGATCAAGATGACCCACACAATGACTAGAAGTGCTCGCTAATTGAACAAAATCTCACGCATTTCTATGCGTGAGCGTCGAATATTAAGAACAATAATACCTTGAATATTAATATTTTTCTATATATTATTAATTGGCGCAGTCTCAGTTTCGATTACTTCAAGTGAATGAGTCTGAAGTTTAACAATAATTTGGAGTGAAGTATAAATTATTTAATAATAAATTCAACAACTAATAATCTGTCCCAGTAAACAATATCTATTAAAATAGCTCGTAACAATCTCTTGGATTGGCCATTTTAGATTTTTATTCGTCAGTAATAATAAAGAATCAATCTGCATAATTATCCTCGTAGGAATGAGTTGATCAAACAGAAAAAAAATAGTTTAGAATAGAATAGAAGTGTCGGCACTGAAGAAATAGGCACATGGCCTGTTGCCGATTCTTGAATTTTTCTTGACTTGATTCACAAGGGATCCGGCCTTTGGAACCCGATCTTTCNGTCACTGTCCATCATCATCTGGGTGGAGCCTGTCACCGTCACCATCACCTCCCCCATCCCCGTGAACACGATGGGGATGCTCACGTCCCGGAACTCCCCAGGCTGCAACTGTGAATTTCAACATTCCAATCTACATATATTATTTTTAATAGTACTTAGGTTGTTCTTTATTTTATCATAACAAAAACATAAAATTTAGACAATTTACAAAAGCTGGACACCCAAACTAGGTGTTGGAACTTCTCTCATCGCTATTACACTTAGTATCCTAAGTATCCTTAGTATTTGTTTGGGACGTAGCAGTCCCAGGCCACGATGGATCGCCGCAGGTATGCTGCGCCGTGCTGCGTGGCCAGGTATCCTTAGTATCCTTAGTATTTGTTTGGGACGTAGCAGTCCCAGGCCACGATGGATCGCCGCCTCTGATTATCGTTCATCCGCCCTCATTTGGGCCACCTGATGCACGATGCTGTTGCTTGCTTCTCGCCGCTGGTAGTGTTGCAGGGGAGTTTGACCTGTGATTGTGCCCAGGAAAACGTTCAGTCTTCTCTTGAAAGTCTCCAGGGTGAACTCCCTCTCTCTTAGATCCTTTAGTAGGACGCTAAACAGCCTCGGCCCTGCCACGGAAAGGGATCCTTCCCGCAGGGATTGAACCTCAGATTTGTTACGTAGTGGGGGGATCCTACACAGTCTCCCCCTACTTTCGTTATAGTGTGTGTCTCAATCTTGAAGGTCTCGTTTTCGAAGTTTGGTGCCATTCCCGTTATCATTTTTCATGTTTACAGAATGACATACCCATGATTGAATTATATAAGGTTGACCCACGAAGATTTCCGTCTTTCAGTTCAGCTTTCTTGATACGTCACTGAAATCGAGAAACGTAACTAATCCTGTCCTTCCCATGACTGATTGGTTGACTGGTTTGATCGCCTTTCGGTGATTGGTTAATGCTTGTGACGTCACTGAGATCAGTGACGTCATAGGCGAACAACACACTACATCCGCAAAAATGAGCTTCTCATATGGGTCAACTTTATACTAGTTCAACCGCGGACAAACCTCAGTGAGTAAAGACCAAGTCATTGCAACCTCCCCCAGAAGTTCAACTCCTCCAACCCTCTGTTCCTGGCAGTGAAGGTTCGTTAGACCCCTTCCAGTTGCCGTACTGCCCCGAGTGTGACCGGGGTCCAGAGCTGGCAGCAGTATTCAAGGATAAATATTACAAGGGCTCTGAAGAGTGTGATCATCGGTTCCGCTTCTGTCGTTCTGAACATTCGCCAGATCCACCCCATCTGTCGCCTACCTCTTGCGGCTATTGCCTCTATGTGATCACCAAACTTGACCTGAGTGTTCATCAACACTCCTAGATCGCGAAAGAGTCGCTTCTCTTCGATTTCCGCGTTGTCAGGTGCTAGATAGGGGTACTCCATTCCAGCTCTTCCGGTTCCTCTGTACCTCAGAACCTCAAACTTGCTCCCGTTGTACTGCATGTTGTGCACCTCGGCCCAATCATATATTGCAGAAAGGTCTTCTTGCAACCTCTCATAGTCCGTCCTGTCCGTGATGATCATTAGTATCCTAGTATCGTCCGCGAATGACGATGCAGTGGCGTGGTTCACTGCCATATCTATGTCGGCGATGTGAATGAGGAAGAGGATTGGGAGGAGGAGTGGAGTTCCGTTCCCTGTGGTACTCACCAAGCACTAGTCGCCTACAGAACTAGCTCACCCAAACTAGGTGCTGGAACTCTATTACCATCACTACACTATTTGATAATTATCGAAATAAGTGACCATTAAATGTCACTTCTTCTTTGCCAATTTATAGAACTGTCAAGCCGTTAGAATAATCAATAATTATTAATAATTATTGGCACTAGCGAAATAAGTGACCATGAAACGTGCAACAAAATTTAAAATCATCATCCAACCGGTCAAAATACATTTTCATGACATGTCACTTCCTCTCTTCCAAGATAAATACAATCTACAGATGACCAAAAACGCATGCATTACTCACGATTTAAAAATCAAAATATGAAGATTGTGCGATAGTAAAAAATTAGAACATATTATTCAGATTGTTAGGTCTATGACTCCGCAAAAAGTCTCTCTTGCAACACCAAGACGCTGTAAATCACTTCGACGTCAGAAAACGTGCTGGAGCACCAGCAGTTAAACAAAGTGACGATACCTGAGAAACTTCCCATGCCCAATATTACGGATTCAATTTATGCTGGACATACATGTAATGTGCAGTACTTTAACAAGTTATACTTAATCAGAGTATATTACCAGGTTCCTGTACATGAAAATAGTCGTAAATTTACAGCTATCAGTACCCCACATAACCATTACCAATTCAAGAGACTTTCATTCGGTTTACGGATAAATAACTACTAAAAATATATATAACTAATAGTTGATGGTAGTTACGACTTGTGTCTGTCGTAAGCTTACAACTTTTGTAAGTCATAAAAATTTTAAAATTGCGATCTCAACGAAACTTTAGTTCGTGAACGAAACACAAAATGGGAATGAGACATTCAGGCAAAAATTGTTAATTGTGGAAAATGACATTGCACAAATTTCGTATACCAGATACATCAAGAAATATATAAGTTCATACAGTGTTATTAATATAATGAAAATTGTGGTTTCAATATCAAAGTTATAGAAAATATATAACTATAAGTACTGTAAGTATTGCCGCAATAAAAAAGTAGTGTTGCAAATTGCTGTGGGGTTGCGATTTACTGATAACAAATGATAACAAACGATAACTGTACGTAATTTGGACATTGTCTTAAAACAACATAATACAAAAACAATTCGCTTTTGAGCGTGGAAATCAACGCCTGCATCTACTTTCCTTTAAGTAAAATTATATTAAAAAAATAAAGTTATCATATTCTCTCAACGCCCATTCACTCTTAAATTAAAATACCAGTTTTTATTACTACTTCGACAGTAATATTAATAAAATTAGAATATCAGCAGTGACAACAGAAGTAGAGGTTTTAGTATGCGTAGAATGAGTGTTAGGAGTGGCCGTATTTATATTAGCACTGTTAATACAACAGTACTACCATCACGTTACCAGAAGAGGACTGTGTCAGAAGTGCATGGTAGTTTAAAGTTTAAAGAAATAGGTAGGTCAGTAAAATATGAGCATAGTACCGGCTGCATGACTGCGCTGGTAGTAGACGGTAGTGTCAGTAAGTAGAAGTAGATCAGCGAAGGCGAAGGTAGAGGCAACGTCGGGACCCCCCAGACTGGTCGGGAAGAACTGCACCTTAGAACCTCCACCGTCGCGGGACCTGCGTTATTGATCCACCGTTAATTATTTTAATAGTCGCAAAGCTATTTATAAAATTAAATACTTGAAATATAAATTTGTCAGTCCACCTGAAAAGGATAGGAAACGGCATTGACAGGAAGCCAGTAATAATTTAACTTTCTTACTTGATTTTTTCATTAATTTTTTACCGAAGAATTCTGTCAACGCTATTATGCAATTTTCAAAAAGCCTATGAAT
Organism: Hyalella azteca; assembly: GCF_000764305.2. NCBI lineage: Eukaryota > Metazoa > Arthropoda > Malacostraca > Amphipoda > Hyalellidae > Hyalella > Hyalella azteca. The sequence continues at coordinate 184,309 of NW_025945661.1, read as the reverse complement.
AGTAATATTAAAATCCTGTCCCCCCTAAGCCAACAATTTTCCATGGTATTCTCTGCCGAGAGGCCCTGCCACCCAGTGTAGAGTGACGGGAGGCACTCGCCGCTGGCCCAAGAGTGGCAGGAGGCACCCGCCACTGGCCCAAGATTGGCAGGAGGCTCCCGCCACTGACCTGGTGGCGGCCCGCCGGATGTGAGGCTTCGGCGCATCGGCGTAGGGGAAATCGTCCTGCACGCGATGGTTTTTGGGACGTGGCTGCGATAAACGGGCCCGGCTTGACTTCTCGGATAAGATGGCGTCTTCTCCAAGTCCCATCATGCGATGTAGCACTCGAGACTCGTCGAGGTCATGTCCCGCGTCCAGGAAGTTTGTTTCCTCCCACAACGAAGAAACGCCAAAAAAGGACCCAATTTCACCGAGCATTTTCCACTCGGATGAACCGCCCGAGTGGTCTTTGTGGTCGTTCCAGCGGATGCCGACCTGATAAGGAAAATTTTATCAACAGATGATAGGTTGAACTGGGACGTTGGAGGCCGGAAGTCATGGAGCAGGAAAATCCTTCGACTCACATTGATCAATATTCAACCTCTGAAAGATAGTTATTAAAAATTTTATAATGCTATTATGAACACAATTACCAAGAGTTTATTACGACAGAAAATAAGTTAGAGGCTTGCCTCATGGCGCCCCAGAGGGTTGACGGGAATGGCGATGGCGTGGGTGACCAACTGACCGTCGTCTGCTACGGCCCACACTGTCACTCTGGCCACCGGCGCCATCTTGGTTTGCAGGTTGGAAAACAAAGTAAGTGAGATACATTTAAATAAATACTTGAGTAAATAGAAACATAGGCACCATCGTGTTTTACAGGTTGGAAACGAAGAAGTTAGATACATTTGAAATGAATACAAGATTTAGCTAATTTAGTTAGCCATGGGCCTATTTCTTCAATGCCGACACTTCTATTGTAATTTATTCTATAATTGTACAGTGGATAATTCATATTTTCAGTGAACAAAGTGAGGTGGACTTGTTCACAATCCTCGCAGTAATTCCGATGTACTGGACTAAAGCCCCAACTTCATACTTTATTTCAATCCTCTTGGACACTCATGGCTCAGGTTTCACAATTGGCTAGAAGGGAGAACATTTACCTCCATGTAACCGTGTCATGTAATGAATCACGACCATCGTATCTTGTTAGGTTGTGCGACATGTATGCCATGATATGACTCACGAACATCTAGCCATGTACAGTATATGAATTATGATCCGTGTACTATGTTATGACGCTTGTACTTTGATTGTAATGCACGATCTGAAATATGTGAACATGTCGTAGTTCCGGGCCATTACTTGAACTACTTTCACATTTACCACCTGTGAATGATACTGCAAGCATTACCGCTATCGTCACTACTTGGGTAGATCATAAATATTACTACCACTTCAACTACCACCATCATCCCCACTTCTACCACTTCTTACTTCGGTAGACGCGGGTATGGCGAAGGTGGTGACAGTAGGCAGGTTCTTGTCTGTGACCGCAGTGCGGTCGGTGTAAAGCGCCACTCCACTGCCGCTCATCTGCGTAAACAGTCCATCAAGGGTAAATCGCGTCAATTATGTATTATAGTAATATACTGGCAATTATGGTAATTTATCGAATAAATTACGAGGTAAATTATTCTGTAAAAAGTTTTTAAAAAGTAATTACTTACAATGAAGTTGATGTAGTCAGTCTTGAAGTTGTTCCTCACGTGCAGGACGATGTAGTCGCCTGGGGAGATGTCCTGACTGGATGTTTCCACCTGTTAAGAATATTTGTGATAAATTTCCACAAGACGTAGGTTTAAGACAACGGGTACAACGTAGGTACACTATCTCCAAGGATTCAACTCTCATTGGATTAATCTCAGTCTTAACGTACATACTTTGTCAGTGGCATGTTGAATCAAAGTGATTTTTTTAGAGACGTTGAATTTAAGTGCCTTTAGCGGTTAAGTTTGGAGTGCCAACGTTTCAATTCAAATATTTTCAAGAAATATTATGAGTAACCATTGCAGTAAATAAAGGCTTAACGGAAACGAACGATGAAACAGTCTCACTCAACACGACTGTTACGTTTGCTGGTCGTATAGCTTAAGAGTCCCAGCTAAGGAAGATGGTCAGAGATGAGACTAGAACTGGGGGAAATGTATTTGGTGGAATCTGGTAAAAAACTGAAGGGCAAAGGCTTGCTGGCCATACATCGACAAAGTATTGACAATATAGTAGTTCTATTTGAATTTGATCGTTAATATATAAACACGTATCAATGATCACTTGCACCAACTTGGAGGTAGTAGTCCCGGGGGGAGTGGTGTTTGGTGCCCAGCGCGGTGGACGCAGCTTGCAGGCCGCTTGTGCTCTTGAACCTGAGCAAAGGAACTCAAATAAATTAACAAACACAAAGCTTCTATATAACTACGGACGTACGATCCAAGAGTAAGCGCAGGTCTTCTTTCATTGAGTTATAGTGAAATTCAAAGCTTGCATAAGGTGCCACTTACTGAGCATCAATTTTCAAAGTTTCTGCCAATTCCGGAATGTCAAACACCGCCTTCGCCACACCTCCTTGCTCGACTAGATCAAGTCCTGAAATCTCTGCGCTTTCGACCTGAATAAACAAAAAGGAAAATACAAGTAATTAAAACATGCATAAACGATTATAAAAACCTTATTTTAATTCTTTACCTATCGAAAATCACAGCCAGCGATGGTGATGTAAGGATTCTTAACTAAGTTATCACAGGTATAGAAAATTTAGAGTTAATTAGCATAATGAACATTTTTAATGGCTCTCACCTGGCTTGTTCCTCCCGATACGTACAAGGTGATTGTCACCTTGGCCTGCTCAAGTTCCTCTTCATCGAACGGATGATGGTCAGCGTACGAGGCAAACGCCTGTAAACAAGAAGTAAAAGTCTTTGAATTGTATTTCCCAATCAGGATAGTAGATCGCATTAGAAAATTTTGTCAGGTTAAGTAAAAACTCACAGTTTTCGCAATAAGATTCTCGTAATGTGTCGAGAGGGTCGACACATTACGTGTCGAGGGTAAGCACATTAATGTGTCGAGAGGGTAAGCGAGAGGGCCGCACATGCAGAATACGAGTCCGAATTTGGAAAAGAAATCTAGCATGAATAAATGCAAGCTCACGTGGACGGTGATAGGCATTCCAGGACGGAAAACCAGCGGCTGGTCGCCAAGAATTTGAAGCATTGCTTCGTCATGGACGACTCTGGCGATCGCCCAGCCTCGTATTATCCTCCAGCCAAACACGTCCCCCACGTCGGCCACCACGCGAAGACTCAAGTCCAAGTCCTCGCCTGAAGAAGTGGACACCAGTCCACTGATGTCGAAGTCGAAGGGGTGCACTCCCTGGAACTGGTAGGAGAAGGTGTTCATTTGGATATTCGTTTTAATCTTGCGTGGCAATTACATTTCCACGGCAAGGCATTGGATAAATACAAAGAAAATCTGGCTACAAACAACGATCCTAGATCCTTTTCCTCTTCCATCAATCCCACTCAGACAGCAGCATTTCTCGATTTGAAAATGTTTGAAGAAAACTGAGGAAAGTCCTAATGAAATGGTGTAAAAAATTTCATGAAACTTGATGAATGAAATTTAATCTATTATTTTCAGTGACTGAATAGCCCCAACCGAGGAACATAATGTGATTTTAGAGAAGAATATCTTAATTCTTAACCAAAAGAGGAAGTTGCCTTCCAATTGACTAAGACTAGTAGCAATGCCTATTACTTCTGTAATTCTTTTAGATAAACGTTGAAACGACCAAATCATTGGGCCTGAACGATCTAAATCAATATAGAAGAGGAATAAATTCATTGATACAGATGCTGAGATGGGACTAACAATTTACATCAAACCTTATCACCTTCATTGCAATGCAATATTAATAACACACCAAGAACATTTCAGTACCAATTAATGTTATGTATGAGTTCGTTATAAACGGTAGAGAAATCGGCGTCGCTGGGTATGGAGTTTTTGGCATTAAACAACAACATATAAAGGAACTTACGTTATGTATGAATTCGTTATAAACGGTGGAGAAGTCTGCGTCGCTGGGTATGGAGTTTTTGGAGTGGAAGGCCGACTGGAGCAGCAAGGAGCAGTTGCCGTGGACGTGTCGCCAGTTCGTCATGTTGGCGACCACGACGCCCGTCAGGCGCTCGTCTACCGTCTTGACGGTGTGTGGCAACCGCACGAACACCTGGCGTGTTATTCTTATGAATAATTGCACATGATAGTTATAATAAAGTCGAAATGTTCTAATAATGAATTAAATGCGTATATAGACCTCACCTCAAACCTGGGTTTGAAGTATGTATAAAATTGAAGTTTTCGTAGTAATAATAATGAATTACGTGCATATCTAGACCTCACCTCAAACCTGGGACTGAAGTACTGTTCACAAATTAACACGAATTATTCTTTCATCTACCAGAAATAATATTGTAAAAATTAAAGTTTTCATATTAGTAATAATAACATATATAGACCTCACCTCAAACCTGGGTCTGAAGTATTGCTCCACGAGGAAGGTTTTGTCCTCCACCTGCGCCAGAGCCTCCACCCGCAGCCTCCACCTGCCCAGTACGGGGTACTGGGGGAGCTCGAACGCCAGCGTCACCACACCTGGTGAATTATAATATAGTATAATTATAGTATATAGAATATAGTATATAATATATAGTATAAAGTATTTATTATAGTATAATAGTTTAGTAGTATAGTACTACAGTTGAAGAATAGTCCAAGTCTGGCCTGTCGCTAAACCTTGTAATGTACAGTAGTTGTCTGCATGTTTAAGTTCTGACGACTGCTTTTTTCCAGATCTATCCATACTGACGTTTAAGCTAAGTAGCTGCTGAACATCCAGCAATTTATGAGGTGGGAGGCGCTTCTACGCTAAACAAATACCTGTGTATCGCTCTATATAATTGAAACCATTTTATAGTGTAAATATTTTTATTACATGTATTATTTAGATACATAAAATATGTCATACATCAGTGTCACCACGCCAGGAAAGTGATGACAAAAATATAAGAAATGCATGCAACTCTTGCAGGTTGTGAAATTTATAAGTTGTGTAAGAGCAAACTTTAATTTAAATATTGGTGACAATAAAGTAACTTAATTATAGACAATAATTAACTGTATGTTTACCTAAAGTTAGTTAATTTAAGACATTAAATGCATGGCAAAACGCACGCACCGTGCCCGGTCTGCATGGAGGGCCAGCGGCGCATGACGCGGCCGTGCGAGTCCTGGCGATCAATTCACGCGTTATTATATAGCAGCGATCGGTATTTACGGCGAAATCAATGCATTTTATAATATAATAGTTATATAATATATTATATAACCTATTAAACTCAACTGTGATCTTCTCAGCATTGAAATTGAGTTAGACATTAAATACAAATTTGGGAAATTTATTCATTCCGATGATTAAATGAATATCTAAATTTGAATTGCAGTCGAACAAAATTTTATAAAATTTTAAAGTTGGAAATAAAAATTATTCAAATTAAGCAACATTTAAAATTCTGAGGGATTGTGATCCACTCCCTCATCATAACTTGTTCGTATTCTGGCGTATGAAGATGATGTTTCGTATATATATGATTTGTCGAATAAATGATTGAGTTATAATTGAGTTATTATTGAATAACTGATCGAGTAATTATGCACGTCACGACGTCGTCTCACCAGCACGAACACGTCCACGGGCTCGTCGTAGGGCTTCAGGTCCCTCGTCAGCAGAATGGCTCGGAAGCGAACTGCGAATATCATCGCAAATCTATAAATGAAATGATACGATCGCCTTTAGAAAGTTTCAAAATAATTAAAACCATGAACGAATTACTCCGGTATCGTTTTGGCGAAGATACATTTTCAATATTGCTGCATCTTGAGGTCTCACAAGTGACATGGTTAAGAGCTGATGCGTCACTTGCAAGAAATTGTCTGTTCTTGATTTTATGATTTAACATGCTGAGTTAAACGGGCAGGAAGTATTAGTATAATTTCAGGCAATACTACCAGCAGGTACCAGTATCAGCTGACACAAATCCTGGTTTTTAGCAGTGTTTTCTGACATCAATGCCTTCCCGCATGAAAGTCTTGGAATAAAAATTTGTTCGAAAGGAGACGCCAGCTTTTGGTGTAAATGAACAGCAAGAGCGTACAGCTATATCATCCGTCGGTCAGGCATTGTAAACGGGTCATGACGGTTTTTCACCCGTCTGTTCGGAGTTGTAGACGGGTCGGGACGGCTGTCTCACCCGTCTGCCCGGCGTTGTAGACGGGTAAATACGGTTGCCTCACCCGTCTTTCCGGTGTTGTAGACGGGTCGGGACGGCTGTATAACCCGTCCTTCCGGCGTTGCAGACGGGTCGGGACGGTTGTCTCACCCGTCTGTTCGGCGTTGTAGACAGGTCGAGACGGTTGGATGAGGATGGTCAGGAAGGTGGGGGAGTACAACTCACCCGTCTGTCCGGCGTTGTAGACGGGTCGAGACGGTTGGATGAGGATGGTCAGGAAGGTGGGGGAGTACAACTCACCCGTCTGTCCGGCGTTGTAGACGGGACGAGACGGCTGGATGAGGATGGTCAGGAAGGTGGGGGAGTAGGTGAGGTTCGCTGTCTGGGAGAAGATGAGGCTGCCGCCCACCCGCGTCCTGCCGTCCACCCGCAGCTGCCAGTCCCCACCCGCCTCCGAGAGCGGAACCTTGAAGAGGTGACATTAAACTACCCGTTAGATTTAAATGGAACGTTTGAATGGTAATAATTATGATTATTGCCCGTTAGATAACATGTAAATGTTATTTGAGCAGAATACCTTAAACCATAAATAGAAAACATTAAACTACCCATTAGAATGAAATGGAACGTTTGAATGGTAATAATTATGATAAAACTTGAATGATAACACGATAAAAATACACTAAGAAACATGAATGGATCATCGTGTCCAATTAGTGACACACTTCCTTACCGTCTGTACGAATAAAGAGCGGACGTTACGCTGATAGATCCTTTTATTGGACCAAACTGGGGTAGGATGACCCACACTACGGTAGAATTTGCATCGTTATTTGGACAATGTCCCACTCATTTCTCTGATTGCACGGCAGAGAAAATCAAGGGAATGGCTAACACTGAATTCACGGGCGTCGTTGAACAGGATTTACAATCCTAGCAGGCATAACGAGCATATGTAGAGAAAAATATAACTCAGTACTCACTGCAGTGAGTGACAGGAAGCGCATTTTCTCGTCGACGAAAACTTGAGGTCACGGACGGACGGAAAGACGGACGGACATGGCGAGCACAATAGTGCATTTTTTCCATAAATGAGAAAATGCGCTAACAACGCGCGGTCCAGTTTCCGGGATACGTACGTAGCATAGGTAAGTCAACTTGCAAGCATCGACGTGCATACTAGAAATTATTTAGTCGAGAAGATCACAGAATAAAGAAGAGAGTTACAACTTACGATAAGCACGCACGCAATTTGAGGCTGGACCATGAATTACATGTAGCCGAGTTCGGAAAACCAACCGAGAAGTGACATCTATAATTAGAATTGAATGCTAAGGATCAGTAAAAGGGGTAGGTAATCCGAAAAGGATTGTAGTTCAGGTAGGAAAGGAGAAAAAATAAAACTTAGATATTTAGGCCTAAATAGAAATACTCATGTGGTTCATGTGTGTATAAACAACTAATAACACCGGAACTCCTTAGTCTGATAATACTTTAAAATTTGTTTTCTATCACGGTATTCAGGGGTGCAAAATTTTTTGAATCAAACCGCTCCTAGTTTTTTTTCAGATTGAGCGCATTTCTTCGGGCTCAACTTATGAATGAAAACTAATGAACGTCAATAACTAGGGAATCATGAATAGAGGCAAGGGGTGTCAGGATGACGATGAAACGCATCGATCTGTTGCACAAGTGTTCGATCTCCCCTGCTGAACTGCAACGTCAGCATATTTGTATTTGAATGTCGCAAAATAAAGGAATGAAAGTGCAGTTACTAATAAGGGTATAGTACCTTTCCATGCGAGACAACATAACAACGAGCTTGATACAAAGAATATAGCTCATTGTTTGGGGGATTGTTCGGAATGAAAACTCGTATATGATTGTAACGGTTTCTGAAAACAAAGAATGAACAACTTGAACACAAAGTTGAGGGTAGTAGAAATTATAAACAATATAGGAAAATAATCGAGGAAAAGAAACAATAAAGTGAACATAACATAAATAATAACGTCCTAAATTGTTGAACAATCTAGTACTAGTCTAGTTTGGTTAGAGACAGAGTTTTGCCTAAGCTCGTCGACTCTGGTCCTATATATGAAAGGTCCAAATTTTAAGTGCGCGGGAGAAGTATGCTCCGAAATAATTCTTAACACTTGACGTGTTTGAGTTTTGGTAACTGTAATTCACGATTCGTTTTTCCACAACAAAGCTAGCTTAACACTTTCATGCAGTCGTGGAACGTAAAATTTTGCTTAAGTATATTCGTTAAAATCTGTGGAAGCTACATCAAGTTCACACTGTTGAAGTTGAAGTTACCAGCAGCAGCAAGTTGGAACTCCCTGCGTTGAAGTTGTAGTTACCTGCAACAGCAAGTTGGAACTCCCTGCGTTGAAGTTGTAGTTACCTGCAACAGCAAGTTGGACCTCGCCTGCGTTGAAGTTGTAGTTACCTGCAACAGCAAGTTGGACCTCGCCTGCGTTGAAGTTGTAGTTACCTGCAACAGCAAGTTGGACCTCTTGGTGTGATGGACAACCAGAGTACCTTCTGCCACACGCAGCCACACCACCACGCCACCACATACACATTATACCACCACCACTGAGCTGGAGGACAACCAGGAGATGGTCGTGATGCTGGTGGTGTGATGGACAGCCACCCGCATCAGAACCACGCCACCAGGCACCACACGCATCACACCACAAGCAATAAGCGTTGAGAATTGTTTCGACTTGAAATCACCCCTTATTACCATAGTTACCAACCTTGTTTAATTGGCTGATTCCACCTGTCACTGGTTAGTTACAACCATCCACCTTCTTTCATTCCACGACCCATCGGCACTCAGTCTCACCCTGTGCCCCAACTTATCTTGCATCCCGACTTACCCAACCCTTGCATCGAAACTTTAACCTGATTTACCTTGTATCCGACTCATCTTTCACCCCGACTCACCTTTCACCCCGACTCATCTTTCATCTTTCACCCAGACTCATCTTTCACCCAGACTCACCTTTCACCCAGACTCACCTTTCACCCCGACTCACCTTTCACCCAGACTCATCTTTCACCCTGACTTATCTTTCACCCCGACTCATCTTTCACCCCGACTCACCTTTCACCCCGACTCATCTTTCACCCCGACTCACCTTTCACCCAACTCACCTTTCACCCCGACTCACCCCTGCTGGGTGGGCTGCTGCTCGGAGGGTAGGTGGGGTCGAAGGAAGAGGCTGGCGAGGGGACGGCCGAGGGAAGAACCCTCAAAGAAGGGGACCTGCCGCACTGGACAGCGTGTGCAAGCCTCCGTTGAAATTATCGCACAAAAAATTAACGCCACATATTTAAAAGGAAGTTTGAAAAAGGAATAATGATAATTTTAAAAGGGAACAATACGAAATGTTATTGTAATTCAATAAATCATGCATTTTACAACACATGATATACGTGTAATGATATAATTCGTGTAACCATGGAAGTCATCCAACTTAGTTTGAAATTGGAAGCTAACCTTTTGAAACCAAATCCTGGCGTACGTAAATGTTGCTACAATCTAGTCATAAATGACATTAAAGATGCAATTACAATTATTCCATAATTAGAGCAAAACAAGACCTGTGCAGAACAGCAGTAACAGTGAGAAACAGTCAGTAGTAAGAAACGGAAGGAGTGAAAACAGGAGAATGCGATGAACATAGCACAGGCAAAAACTGTAAACAACAGCGCTAAAACAACAGCGGTGAATCGCATCAATATTAACCAAAAAAAAATATAACTCAGTACTCACTGCAGTGAGTGACAGAGAGCGCATTTTCTCGTCGACGAAAACTTGAGGTCACGGACAGACGGACGGACAGACGGACAGACAGACAGACGGACAGACGGACATGGCGAGCACAATAGTGCATTTTTTCCATAAATGATAAAATGCGCTAAAAACAAACAGCATTTACAAAAACCCGACTATTCCACTCACGCGACCGTAGGTTATCGCTGATTGTAGCGTTGCAGCTGATGCAGGTTCGTATCATCAGCTGCACCAGCATCAGATGCAGGATCAGCTGCCGACATGCACTAACCACCTGTTGTCCCATGCTAGTCCGGCAAGTTAAATTCAAACGTCAAGCAAAGCCCCATACATCACAAAAAATTACATCTGACTGCTCTGCAACCACGAGTATAGCAGCAGCTGCAGCAGCTATTGCTGTTGTATATAGAGTTTCAACAGTTTTTCAAGTTTTCTAAAAACTTCCTTTTCAATTACACTTAGGCGTCGAATAATGATTCTGGATAAAAAAGAGACGATCGCAGTTCTGAAATAAAAATCCATATATTCTAACGTTTCGGCTATCTACACTTCAATGTACTTTGTAATGTTGTTGTAATGTTGTACACTTCAATGTACACTTCAATGTACTTTGTAATGTTGTTGTAATGTTGTACTTGTCACAGCTGCAGGGAACACGTTGGTGCTACAGCAGGTTGTTCTAGAACACTCATCAAGTGTTCTGATTCAGGGAACACGCAAATACTTCAACTGGTTGCTCTAGAACACACATAAAATGTCGGGGAACACACGGTTGTTACTGCTGGTTGTTCTAGAATCTAGAACACACATCAAATGTCGGGGAACACGCGGCTGTTACTTTTTGTTGTTCTAGAATCTAGAACACACATCAAGTGTCCTGAACAGGGAACACACGTTTGATACTGTTTCTTCTTCCAGAACACTAATCAAAGTGTCCTGAATCAGAGAACACACGTTTGCTTCTGCTTATTCTTCTACAACACTAACCAAGTGTCCTGATTTAGAACACATGTGTTCTACTGATTAATGTTCAGGAAACTCATCAAGTGTCAGGGACACACGTATGCTGCTGCTTCTTAAAAAAGAAGCATCTTAAAATCTTAAAGTGTGCTGTATAGCACCGCAGCACGCCAACCTTCCAAAGAAAGGTGTAAACTATTATCATAAATACAATTGTCATTACAAGTATATGTGAAATTATCATTAAAATAGTAGTTATAATTATCTATTATTATACTAAATACATGGAAATTGTTCCGCGCATGGTAGTTGAACACTTCGTGGTTCATTGCTCAGTATAAACTACCGTTATAATCAATCACACATGCTCTTTAAAAGTCATAGACATAGGAGTATAAAAGGGTCATGTCTTTAGGTATGCAACTTCATATACTTAAATCTATATAAAACAGTTTAACTGAATCAGTCACCATGTATAGTATCGCATCTCAAATAACATAAAAAATTTGTACCATCACATGCAGTTTTACTTTTGTAATTCTTCATATTTTTAAAATCTCCACTGCTGTGTTTTCTTCAAATTTAAATACACCCGAAGAATGTGCAGTTGAAAGGACGCGTTTCCACGCAATTAAAAACCTTTTTTTCAATGCCGGTCACGTAATGGAGAAATAAAATCACATTGTGGCCATGGATACATCAGGAGAACGTGTTCCACAATAGGCTTTTATGTACGTGCGGCGACAAAAGTTTTCTTCATGTTGTACAATTGAATTGATTTATGCGAATAATTAGCAATATGAAGAGAAGAACATCGCATGGCGTGGTGAAGTGTGGTGCTGTGAGTATCACCAGTCAAGTATATATATGCTGCACACCAGGGGCCATACTTTCAAAACTCGCTAAGTGAACGTAAGTACTTATACGCTCTATTTTCTTGTCTATGATTGGGGGATTTGGCTTGAATGGCCGTCAATGATTGGGTTCTAAACTTACGATGTCTTAACTATTCTTGAAAGTTTAGGCCCTGCATCATACGTAATATCGCCATACTCTGTTCTATCAGGTTTGCCCGAGGTTGCCCGTGCTACATAATTTCTGGAATTTTGGAATCTAGCTATCCCAAATTCCGTCATTCCTGGAATCCCTATTCCCGTTACTAATAATAAACCTTATGTATTCAAATCATATAAATATTACTTTAAACCCACATTTTAACGACTACGTTGAAGAAAGGACCCCAATTTTACTCTCGTTAAATAATTTGGAAAAATAATTTTCCGCCTTTTCAAAGAAATTGATATGTACCCATTTCAAAATCATATTTCAAAATTTCCTCGAATCCTTTCTTCGCTTCCCTAAATCTTTTCCTTTTCCTAGTAAACTTTCAGGTCCAGGCAATATTCCGACACGAGTATCCTGAATAGTCACCCCAACAGCCCCTATATATATTGCGGCGCCACAAGTATCCTGGATACGCGCCCCAACAGCCCCCATATATTGCGGCGCCATAAGTATCCTGGATACGCGCCCCAACAGCCCCTATATATTGCGGCGCCATAAGTATCCTGGATACGCGCCCCAACAGACCCTATATATTTTGACCCTAGGCTTCAAACTCATTAGTTATAAAAATATATATGAATGTAAGGTATATCATATAGCGGGGCAGCTCACCAGTCTTTTTTTCCAGGTTCTGGTGAACTCTGATAAACATGTTATTTGACCTCAAAATTTATTGTCGATTTATCCATGCCGATTTAATCACATCGATGAGTTGTTTGTGAAAATGATTTGTGATTAATTTTAGTTTTCCATTTTTGCCCTATGTTTCGTCTAATGCCGGTCCTGTATATGATGTGTATGTCGTTGTTGATCTATTCACACAGGATATGTTTAATTATCATAATGTCTGTCGTTATTCAGGGTGTGATAGTTTTGTATCTCATTTGAGGGTATGGGCGTTTACATTTACCGGATAATTTCATTGTTCCTGAAATTTCACCCTGGTCAAAATCTAACCTCGGTAAAATTCTGGATCCTAAATAGTCATCATTCAACTCTACCATTCCGCTATCGTAGGGTAAAATTCTATAGGGATCATGTATTAACAAGTGCACATATCATATTGGACCTAATTACCCAGAACTATATTTTTATTTTATATTTAGCTCACACTTTATAACTGATCAAATTACCAAGCATATTACTTTTATTCATTTATTTCATATGTTGGCAGCTGTCCAGCATCCATGGCAGCTTAGGTGAAGGTGGTAAATTAATTAATTCCTATCAATTTAGAATTGAAACTAAATTGGGATAGTTTAAATTCACCTGCCTCAGCACTTTAATGCCTCCACGGCCTCATTGCGGTTCTCTTGCTGCTCATGCAGAAACCTGCAATCCGTCTTGTCTTGTTTAAACTGTTATTATCTATTGTATTATGTACATGCTTATTTATTTATATTATTAATTATCTATAAATGGTATTATATTCTGACGTGAGCGTCGCGCGCAGGCGCTGCAGAAAGTCGCGTAAAAAATTAGGCGCGTCGGCGCACACAAGAATGACCGGAAACTGCAACCCTGAGCGGACGCTAGGACACACAAATCTGCCATTATAACATTAATTTATTAATCTATTAATTATCAAAAACGTAGAAAATTATACTCATTATTCTATGAATTAAAGATTCAGGAAAATTACTCCGGTATGGTTTTCCCGCAAGTTAGCGTAGTTGTTTAACTATTCCCTCGTCACGCTCTTCTACTTGTATGTTTCAAGTCCAAACCCGCTGCTGAAATAGGCCTAATCTTAATTTTTTAGTTTTTTGTTTATATTAATTTAGTAGCTTATATATGCCTTTCATTTAGCTCGTATTTTACCGAGGATTACTCTTTAAAATTTGTTACCTCAATGGGATTACTATAATACCCGTTTTAAACAATATCCCCTGTTAACGTATCCCCCATTTTTTTTTTTCAAATGAATCGTCATCCATATTTGTCTCGTGCAAATTTGATAGAACATTTGTACTGTCTTCTACAGTAGGTAACGGTAAATCTGTCAACAGATGCTGGCAAAGTTGTCAACAGATGCTGGCAGAGTTGTCAACAGATGCTGGTACAGTTGTCAACAGATGCTGGTACAGTTGTCAACAGATGCTGGTACAGTTGTCAACAGATGCTGGTAACAGATACTGGTACAGTCGTCAACAGATGCTGGTGCAGATTCTAACAGATACTGGTACAGTCGTCAACAGATGCTGGTGCAGATTCTAACAGATACTGGTACAGTTGTCAACAGATGTTGGCACAGATTCCAACAGATGTCTGTGTCCGGTGTGACAGATGTTTGTGCGTTCAGTGACTTCAGTCGCTAGGAGACACGAAGATGAAATATTGATGTCACTCATAATAAATTTTCTCAGCAATTAGGTTTTCTATGATAATTTTGATGGGAGACTGTTTAATAATCGAGTTGAAATCTCTCCTAACTCTGGTCACAGGGGCTGTTGGGCTAATAGTGACTGGTGGAAACTTGTAATATCGAGCATAAAATCATGGTTTACAATATAGATTCTATTTATTATTTCTTACCATATAATCTTCAGTATTTTAATTTTCAATACAAATCTTAAATCCATGAACTAAATGAAAAATGCAATGGAGATGTGGATTGAGATATTCAAAATATCGAAACACAAGAGACAAGTTGTATTTATCCATCCGATTCTGTATATTAACTTTTTAACTTTTTTACGCGCTGCCTGCGTGAAAATCAAACTGCAGGTTAAGAAGTACTCGTGCATGAATGGTCATTAAAATTCCGTGTATTTAGTAAAGTAATTGATCAAAATTATTTTGTGTCCGTAAAATTTGTGAAGTTCATACTAGTCCGTAAAACTTTTCTGCTCTTCTCCTTCATCCAGTCCGAGTAAATAAATAATATAAATAAAATAATAAATAATAATAATATAAATAATATAAATTATAATAAATAAAATAATATACTCGTAAATAGCAAGATATTTACTCTGCATATTCAATAAATTAAAATATTAATTTAGAAACATTGGTTCCACGATATTGAGTCCATTTATTTGATGCCTTATAGTTGAAGTAGTTCGGTGGTCGATCAAACCTTGCAGCGGTGAACAACCAAGTTCTGCTCACCTAAACCCGGGTCACTGTGACACACTCAACCATACACACTACACAGAGGCTGGTTGATCCATCAAATGTGCAGTGTGTGTGTATGTATATGCCTCGGTGCATTTGTGTAATGCGTAGAGTAAGTAGAGTGTGTATATCCCACCAGGGTAGTGATTAAGTTTCTTGGTATAAGTAAACTGGTTTTGTCACCTTGGGGAAGGGTTTGTCACCAAGTGGGTAGTGGTGTCACCAAGTGGGTGGTGATGTCACCAAGTGGGTGGTGGTGTCACCAAGTGGGTGTTGTGTCACCAAGTGGGTGGTTTTGTCACCAAGTGGGTGGTGGTGTCACCAAGTGGGTGTTGGTGTCACCAAGTGGGTGGTGGTGTCACCAATTGGGTGTTGGTGTCACTAAGTACAATATTGTCATTTAGTTGGTGTTTGTATCACTAGTTAGTTGAATCACTTTCTGGTTGTGGCAACGGGGGGGGGGGTGTGATGGCTATACGGTTGTTACCATTACTACCCTAACAAAATTTAGAGTCGCCCCAGCTTCTGGTAATCCAAATCAGAAGCTGCCGCGTCTGTAAATTTAAANTGTGACGTGACAGACGGCAGTGCAGGCGAGACTGTGACGTGACAGACGGCAGTGCAGGCGAGACTGTGACGTGACAGACGGCAGTGCAGGCGAGACTGTGACGTGACAGACGGCAGTGCAGGCGAGACTGTGACGTGACAGACGGCAGTGCAGGCGAGTTTGTGACGTGACAGACGGCAGTGCAGGCGAGACTATAACGTGGCATGAATTTATTTAATGATTTTTATTGACCCAACAAGTCGATGATACGAATCATTCATAGAGCCGGATGATAGGATTGCAGTATAAATTTATTGTTGGACGACGATATTATAAAATTATAATATTGTTCGATATTAAAATTGTTGAATAACAGTTCAAGATTACATCTTTGTAGCATAATAATAATATAAAATGGTAGCATATAATAATATTGTGAAATTATTGAATACAATATAGTTGAATTACAGAATTATTCTTCCATTTATATCATTACACCTGCCAGATTCTAGTCCTCCTCTATATTGAATTATTAAATATTACCTGAACGTGCAAAAACCTGAAGTTTATACAATAATCCTGCATATTGAACAGGATTATACGCCTATTTATTTAAACTTTCTATTATTATTATTCATTATATTATTCTACTTATCATTAGCGCTTATTTTTATTTAGCAGAATTTTTCGCTTAGCCGTCGAGACGTTGTGCTGGTATAAATAATGAATAGCTTGAAAAATATTCATTAGAAAAGCATTTGTATGATGCAGCTCCACACAAAGAAGCTGTATGGTCAGCTTCACGTTTTAAAAACTTCGTTTACAACAGTAAATCTATCAATCGATCGACAGACGTTCGTGTTTATTTTGAGATTTATTCTTCTATTTTGACACTAAATTGCCCAATTTGACTGAAATCCACGTGATTTTTTATAACATGAAAATCTTTTTCGACAAGATTTCGTCGAATTTAGCACCCTTCTTCGCACCCCAGCGCCGGACACACGTGTGTTACCCCCACGACATCCCGACGAACACTGACACCCAAGAGGGCGTGAGACTTGACCGCAGGTCACGAGAACATTGAATTAGATCATAAAAATATCAAATATCGATCTCAAAGGAAAAACATTTGTTATGAAAAAATTAAGACTAGAAATTGAAAAAACTAATCCTATAAAAATTTAGTCTTAGGCTGATAAGCTTTGGCAGCTTCAAACACAATCTGAAAACCGTGATTGCGGATTTACATGCGATGATTGTTCTTTAATCATTATGTATACTTATATGTTGTTCATTTGAATTATTTCTCCCTAACCTAGAGAGTTAAAGTTTTGATATGTTCATTGTGGTAAGATGTGTTCCGCGTCAAGTTCCTATAAATGCAGCCGGCTGTGTCCGGTTTGCAACGTCATGTTGGAAACACAGCAGCAACATTGTGAAGTTTCGAGCCGCTGAGCCGCCGGTTGAGATCCTGCACTCGAGTATCCCTGTTTATCGGATCGTTCACGGTTTTAAAACCGTAAGAGATCCGTTATTTGTCTTCGAATTTGTCTGCAAAAAAATAATAACTTGACAACCGACACGTTCTCCACGAACTGCTCGTTCGTTATTTCATTTCAGTTATTGTTGAGCCATTGCAGTGGTCACTGCGGTGTCATGTGCACCCAAGTGTCATGTGCAACCAAGTGTCATGTGCAACCAAGTGTCATGTGCAACCAAGTGTCATGTGCAACCAAGTGTTATGTGCAACCAAGTGTCATGGGCAACCAAGTGTCATGAGCAATCAAGTGTCATGTGCAACCAAGTGTTAAGAGCAACCAAGTGTCATGTGAACCATGTGTCATGGGCAACCAAGTGTCATGTGCAACCAAGTGTCATGGGCAACCAAGTGTCATGGTCAACCAAGTGTCATGTGTAACCAAGTGTCATGTGCACCCAAGTGTCATGAGCAACCAAGTGTCATGGGCAACCAAGTGTCATGTGCAACCAAGTGTCATGGTCAACCAAGTTCTATACCCAACAAAATCCAAGTTCAAATGAAACCTTCCCTACAGTCAATTTTCCAGGGCGATTCCCCATGTGACTCCTCTGACTAGTCTTTAAAAGCTGACTAGTCGTTATTGCTCCTTTAAGGGGGAGGTTCACCCTCCGGAAAAACTTTTTTGTTTACGGACGGATCACCCTGAAACTTGGTACACATATGTAAAACAGAATTCTAAGACATTTTTGTTCGTGTGATTTTTTCGGAAAAATTTATAGAAAACGTGAAATTAATAGAAAACGGACAAAAAATGGGGTACTGTAGAAATCTATCTCCTCCTAGGGGTTTTGAAGCTTCAGCAATGAGACATATACTGTACCATTCTATTCGTAAAGACCATACCAATCGATAACTTACCAGGACATTACTTCCTTAATATATTTTTTATGACTTTTTCAATGTAGTCATAGGATTATCGATCATCCATATATATAGACTTGCGCAGTAACTTTAACTTTTAGGATAAGTTTAGACACAGACGTGATGATGTGGCATCAAAGTATTTAACAAAGACATATTACATCATGCAATATAAGCACCACAGGCTCTCGTGCTGCAGTTGTGCTTAGTACGTATGTAACTTACGCATAAAACTTCCTTACATCCGTGTATGCTTCACACGATTTAACTGAAACCAAACTATACGTTAACCTAAACTAAACTATACGTTCAATGCTATAGCTTCTTGTTCAGTTAGCGGCAAAAACATTACGCAAAAATAAGCCGCTGTTGGTATAGTCAAGTGTCTGAATTAACAAATAAATTGCAATTAGGTAGATTTGCTTGAAACTCGAGCACGGACGTACTAATCTAAGTATTTCATGGTTTATACAAGGTCCCCGAAGGATTACTAGAATTTGAAACAAGAACCAACACCAGATGCCACGGCTATAAACTAAAAACTGCGCTGCAACTTCTCCTCGCGACAAAATTTTTTTTCGCTTCGAATCACCGACATGTGGAACAGCCTCCCCAATGACATCGTTAGCGCTCCAAGTATGAACGCCTTCAAGAACAGACTAGATAAAGCTATGGAAAAATATATGTTCAAATTTGAAATGCCTAGCACCATATCTGTGTTGTGTTGTGTTGTGTTGTGTTGTGTTGTGTTGTGTTGTGTTGTGTTGTGTTGTGTTGTGTTGTGTTGTGTTATGTTATGTTATGTTATAAGGGTGGGTTTTTTTGGTTGTTGGCTCGCCTAGACGCAGCGGCCGCGAAACTCTCCAAGAGGTGATGAGTGAGGGAAGCCACGCTAGAAGGAAGATTAGGTTCGCTCACACTCATCGGACCTTTGCTGTTATTGGTGCCGGACTGCGAGCTTGTCTTAGCCTGAGAGGATCCACTTTTTGACAAACGTTCGTTTCCAAGAGCTTGGGAGTCGGTGTCAGCAAGACTCTGGATGGACTTTGCCATCAAGTGGTATACGGAGGACAAGTTAAGAAAGCCCTGAGGCTCATTAAGTGATGGCAAAGACCGTTGTGGAAGCGCTGGAGGAACAGGGGACAGAAGCGACGATAGTTCCATCACCTCCAAGTTGCCTGAGAGCGAAGGTGGAGGCAGAGAGTGAGCAGAGGTCGTAGTCTCGTAGAGCTAGGTGGTGTAAGATTGCGACTGAAGGCGAGGCAGAGATTGGGAGTGCACACGATTGGATGGCAGCTGCTGCTAGGGAGCTGTCGCCGAAAGACGGCTCGAGGCCTGTAACACAATTCGAAAAGTTTATTATTGAAAATTGAGAAAAATATAATAATCGGAAAATTACATTCACGAGCTATTACACAAAAATCTATAGAAATAAAAAATAAACGATTGCTATTGCAAAATAAAATTTGATAGAATAGATCAAATAGTCGTAGATATTGAGACTTTTCATTCATCACATGATATTCAGATTGATGTATACAAAATAGAGCTAATCAAATGCAAATGCAGTCAAGTTCAAGGTTCAGACGTCCCTACATGAGAGAAAGAAGATCATTGTAAAGCCTCGCTTATGCCAGCGACGGCATCAAGTGCAGCACCTCCGAAGGCGAGTGAGGACACAAGCGATGCAAGCTTGTCGACCAGAAAAACTCGGTTTGCGGTATCACCGCTCGCCCCCAGAAGAGCCTCGGCGCTGGCTACGTTAACGACGCTCTCCGCTATGGCTTCAGCGGCTTGCTTAACGGAAAGATTGTCATCAGAGACAGCCTGCTCGGGGACACTTGAATCTGAAGTCTTGTCAGCAGTTGCTTGAGGTAACGACGGTGTCGAGGAACACTTACGACTCGTTAACACGCTGTTGCTGCTCGTGTTAGCGCCCACGATGGCTGCATCACTGATGCTTGCCATCACAGCTGACACGACTGCACTGGCGGTAGTGGCAGCAGCAGATGACTGCTGTAGTTACGCCAATTTGGTTTCATAGCCTGGGGCAAGTTTAAGATCGTACTTGCCACCTTCAGATCCCATGCGGTAGCTGTTAGAGGCGCCGTGGTCCCACGTGACGTCGATCCAGCCGTTGTGCAGCTCCCCTGTGATTGTGCCTTCACCAGGAGGAAACCCGTCCTGATCTCGCCACTTCCAGTCGATGCCTCGGACAACTCGGGCCCCGACCACCATTTTTTCAGCATCTGGTATCAGTGTCATCATTTAGTCAAATCAAAATGATATTGTCAATATTTGCAATGCTGTTACAATACACATAAATTAATTCAAAATTATATTCGTGTATTTCCATACATATTCAGACACTATAGTATTCTAGGCATTAAACTGAATACAAAAGAAAAAATTATTCATCAGAAGAAGCCATAAGCGACTTTCTCAGATTTAAATACTAAAGTAAAGCCACTATTTTAGATATTGCTTCATGAGTTTACGTCAACAAACCGCAAAGCTATTAGATTCTAATACAAGATTTTTAACAAAATTTAAAAGATTTAAACCTGTTGCTTTACGAGACGCCTCTGTTTGCGCAGAGCAGCCTCAGCCTTCTTTAGCCAAGCTCGACACAGGCTCCCGTGACACAGCCATAGACTTCCAGACCTTACGCTCTATTTTCTTGTCGATGATTGGTGGATTTTGCTTGAAAGGCCGTCAATGATTGGCTGATGAACTTACGATCTCTTAACTTTTTTTGAAAGTATAGTGAACGTAAGTACTTACGCTCTATTTTCTTGTCTATGATTGGTGGATTTTGCTTGAAAGGCCGTCAATGATTGGCTGATGAACTTACGATCTCTTAACTTTTTTTGAAAGTATAGGCCCTGACAACGAGAGGTAGTGCGTCTGGCCGGACGTATTCTTGCCGCTTTGTTGCACTCTGATGTGACGGTATACCATCTGAAATAAATTACAAAAAGCATCGAAATCAGCTAGCGCCAACAAAAAATTACTGACATGATTTCAAATATTTAGGTTAATTACTGACAATTTCCAAGAAAAACTCAAGATAAACTTTAGAAAACATCATATTGAATTGAGTGTCAATTTGAAGAGATTCGATTGGAAGACGAACCTACTCATCAGCTGGGGTGGATAGCTAGAGGTCAGCATAGCTTAAGTCCACAGTGCGATTCATATACCTTCCCGAGCGTAACGCAGCCGGGCATCTTCACGGCTTTCGACACATAGCGCCCACCACAACAGCGCCGTTCAGTCACAGGCACTGGTTCACAGCGCCGGAGCACAACTGGCCGAAGCGCAACAGGCCCTACCGCAACAGGCTACTCCTAACATAACCTAACCTAACCTAACCTGCGCCTGTTGCGGTAGGGCCTATTGCGCTCCGGCCAGTTGTGCTCCGGCGCTGTGAAGCAGTGGCTGTGTTGTGCAAAGCGGATTTACTGTTACCCGGAGTTACCCAAAGCTCATTGATCTGAGGCTATGTGTAGATATTGCATGCTGATGGTTGGCGTTGGGCCCAGGGCCTGTTTACGAGTCAATTTTTTTACCCACGGCTGCGCTCCCATCAGCTGGACACTTGACACTCACCACCGAGCCTGCTTGTCATCCACCGAGGTGGGGTGGCGCAGTAGTTACAGTCGAGTTCGGAGAAGTGTCGATTCGGTGCAGTGAGGTGTGGGTTCGATCCCAGCTCTGTGCGCTAGTCTGGTGTGAATGGCTGAGGAGGTCTGGTGGTTTAGCACAACATCGCAAAACGTTGTGAATGTTCTGCGATGTTAAGAATCGGCAGCAGGTCTAGTGGCTTAACCAATGCCGAAATCTTTATTACTATTTCCATACTTCTCTCTGCTCATAGGCTCATTGTGCCTAGTCGCTTCAATTCTCTCTTCAATCACGCAAGCTCTATAAAAAATCATCATCATAATTTCTTTTTGCTGTCAGTTATAACGGCAGTTACTCCTGCCGAACAAGTCCATTCTCATGGCAGTTCGTACATAGAAGAGAATTGACGGACTCAGTGACCTCAGATCAAACATGTTCATCGTTTGGCCACGCAAGCCACTCAAGTCGTCGTGCATTCAAATGGAAAAACACCGACATTTCCCTCTATGCTAAAATCTCCGCAACGGAATGAAATCGTTTGTTTTCCTTAACTTCTTTAATGTTCTGCGTATATAATTTCCCTCTTTATTTAGTTTCCAAGCATGTGGATTCCAATTGAATATTCAATATCTTTCTTGCAGAGAGGTGCCCCCAGAAATTTTTGCCCGGAAGGTGCAGGTGAGTTTGCTGTCGTGGTTTTCGCATTACGCCTTCGACCACACTAAAAAAACACAGCCGCGAATACGTCTGATTCAAAAAATTTCTAATAATTGATAGAACTTAAAAACACGTTAGGGGAATATTAGTTCGGGTGGATTTCCAGATGTTTTTTGTGGGGGAGGGGAGTTCCGTATACCATTTCAATCTAAAGAGTCTAAAAGCAGTGTCAGTTGACTTCTGGGGCGTGCATTACATTGCAGTTTTTTCATTGAAACGAAACTGCCATTCCTCCATACGTCTGTCTAAATTCTACTGCAGATCACGTCATTTTTAAGCTGTTTCATAAAGTTCGTATCGTTTCCTTCAAAAAACTCAGTACGAATACATTTACTACATACGACGTATCATTTACCACCTGACAAACGATAAGAAACGACCCTGCTTTAGGGTTATTCAAAATCTCACGCTTGTGCATGTGACTTACCTTCTTGTTTTTTCATCCTCAAGTTGCAAGTTTACCACTTTCCGTGAATAATATAAAATAGGGTAAGAATTATAAAACGTCATTAAATTTCAACTTCCATCGGATTTCCCTCCTAAGAGCAGGCAGCAAAATGTCGAAGCAGCTGTGTGCAATCGTGTTTCTTTGCGACTTTAAATTAGTTTTTACGAAGTGATGAGCAGAGTTGGAAAATATTCTACTACAATTCTTTCAATATCAGGTGAGTGTTCACTCCCGTCATTTATTAAATTATTGAAATTCTCTGTCAATAGTTTAATTTTTTCGACTCTCGCAAGTCACAACGCCGCACGTGCTGCAAATCCTGCAATCTCGGTTCCACGTGGTCAATTAAATTTTCTAAACGGCGTTCATTTCAAAGCTTCATTGTCATTGAGGTGTAAATTTGAGTAAGAGATCACTGAAAATGGTTCTCTTACTAATTCATTGAGTAAAATCCGCATTTAGTTTGTTTTTAAGTTTTAACTAACAGTGCAGACTGTGCAGTGAGTGCACTCTTTTCATTCCTCCAGAGTGCAGAGTCCAGACTCCAGAGCCCCACATAATTTTATTTCTACTGAAATCTGAAAGTAGGCTAGGTAGGCCTATGAGAAAAAAAATTTTCCTCTACTCTTAATGAAAATTATGTATACAGCTAAAAATAGAATTAGGTATTTATAATGTTATGATACCCTATCTAGGTAGGTATAAATAAGTGGAATACAACTAATACAAGTAAAAATGAAAAAAACTATGAATTTTTTCCGTTATCAAATTATGGCTGCTAAATGGGCCATTTTCAGACATTTTTTGTAATAACTATCAATTCTAGGTTTCCTATGAGCCTATTTCAAAGATTTAGGGTAAACACGGTAGCTACGGTATATTCCGACACTTTAAGGACGTAGCAAAAAATGAATCATGAATGGCTATAAAAAATACAACGTACGCGCAACTACGTCACTGCTTTACGTCTGTTTGCTTTGCAACACTGACGGTCACTCTCAAAAGGCTGCACTACGTGCCAGTAACAATGAAATGTCACAAAATGTTGCCAACTTGCCATATTTATTTAAAAGCCTTTAGAATGCAAACCTACCAAGTCAATATATTCCAACACTGTGTTGAATCAGTGTGATTAAATTAGGCATTTTGTGAGACTAATTCCGGCGGCGCTTCAAACTCTACTAATTCCTAATGCCAACACTCTTGTGTTCAAATTCCGATTGCTGTATTACCTAGCTCATTTAGCTGTATTGGAATATGACACAGCTTGGAATTAGAACACTATTGAATATTGAATACTACCTACCTATTTAGTTAAACAATTTTAATTTTTGCACACAGCTTGGAACAAGCTGTGTGTGTCTAATTCCAAGCTGTGTTGGAATTTGTTTTTATATGTCTAAAACTGTCTCCTAACTTAATCATCTATTAATTTTTTTACCAGTTGAAATCAGCAAATACAAGTACAGTACTATACTTAAAGGATTCCTAATATATTCACAGATGTATTTAAAAGTCTCAAACCATAATATTCTTTCTACACAAACAGTTTATCACTATTTGGTAGAGCAAGGTCAACTATCAACTTTGACTAGTTTTTTGATGTTCTCACTGGGTGATGTGCACTGTCTCTCTTTGGATCTCAACATTTTACCCACCAGACGGCCCAGACCTAGTGTTTTGGCAATAGTATGGCGCGCAAAAGTATGACGTCACTATTTCAACCATCAACAAATGCATGGAACTAAGAAAAAGCTTAATATAAAGGAAAAAAGTCGAAAAGTGTCGGAATTACCATTACCCACGATGTCAGTAGATACCGCATAGAGATGCAAAAAAAACGTTATTTTTTCCAGAGTGTTTTTTTTAGTAAAAAAAAACGTTTTTTTTATGTGTTTTTTTTGTTTTTTATTGTTTTTTTTCTTTCGTGTATTTATTTGGGATCAATATATCTTTACCCTTAATATACATTGAAATGATGTGTTTTTAAATCTTATTTAACATATCTCATGTGTGATTTATAATTTATCAAGCCTAATACTTCTAGTTCAAAGCTTAAAAGGGTAAATAAACAAATTTTTCATTTCCTTATTGTACTCAAAAATCAAAGTATGCAAAAAATACAAAAAATAAATATTTTCAAAGCATTCCATTTTCAGTCACTCACCATGACCTATGAGTTTAAGACTATGACTCAGTCCCTCCCAACCAGATACCAGACTCTGATATCAAAATCTGTAGAAAAAATAGAAGCATCTAAAAAAAGTACTCCATTTCAAGTAAACATATTGAAGTCACTTGTGGTATGTGACGTGGGTCACGTGCCTCATCGAGTCGGCATCACTCACCATGATTTTTCTAAAAAAAACAATAAAAAACATGTTTTTTTTAGGCTGATGTTTTTTATTAAAAAAAAACTTGTTTTTTATTAAAAAAAACATGAGTGTTTTTTTTACGTCGCATCTCTAATACCGCATTTACCCTAGTGCCGTTACGAATTAGGGTAACCGCAGTATCACACCATATTCTGACAGACCGACACTGTGGGTGATTCCAACACCCCTCAACTTTTTCCTTTATATTATGCTTGGTCTTAGTTCCATACATTCATAGATGGTTGAAATAGTGACGTCATACTATTGCGCGCCAGATTTCTGCAAAACACCAGGTCCAGTGGGAAAATGTTGAGATCTGCAGAGCAAAAGTCCAAGTCAACTAGTGAGAACATTGAAAACACGTATGAAAGTTGATAGTTGACCTTGCTTTACTAAATAGTGATGAGTAAACTGTTTGTGTAGAAAGAATATTATGGTTTGAGACTTTTAAATAAGTCTGTGAATATATTAGGAATCCATTAAGTATACTTGTATTTGCTGATTTTAAGTGGTAAATAAATTAATAGAGGATTGGTTTAAGAGACAGTTTTAGACACATAAAAACTAATTCCAACTCGGTGTTAGAATTACAACACACAGCTGTGACACAGGGTGTCCTATTCCAACACAGCTCACACAGGGTGTCAGAATTAGGAATTACTCTTTTGAAGCGCTGTCAGAATCACTCGCAATATGCCACACAGCATTTAGTCACACAGTGTCAAAATTCAGCAATTTTGTAGATTTGAATTCTAAAAGCTTTTAAATGAATATGGCAACAGTTTGTGATGTTTTAGCATTGCTGGTTCATAGTGTGGTGTTTTGAGAGTGACATAAACCATGGTGGCAAAGCAGAGAGTTTTTTTAGACTGTCCTTCAAGTTCAATTTTAAGTCCTTTGAGTAGACCAGCAAGGTATAATGGATACCAGCATCGCCATACATAAGATATTGGTTTGAATCTTTAGTAAATGAGAAAATTAAAAATGAACTGATTCTAAAAAAAATCACTTATCTATTCTAACTAAAATAAAATATTTTGGTCGAGACTTTGACTGCAGGCGGGTGGGGGAAACTGGTGTGACTTGATTGATATGAATGGTAATAATTATAAATTCATAAAATGGTTTGATGCATGAACAAATGATAAATAAAAGATAAATGAATGATGATTGAATGATAAATGGAAATTATATGCATAGAATGTTGAACAAATGATGCTGGTGGGTTCATTGATGCATTTAATTCATTATATGAAAGGTAATTAATAACAATAAATGATAATAAATTTAAAATAATGATGGTAACAAATGATAAATAATGATAACAATAAATAATGATGCTATATTAATAATTCTTGTACTAGTTGTACTGCATCATCAAACACCATTGGGCATTGTGGCTGCCATCCCTACTGATTGCTAGCCTAGCCCCTAGAGTGAGTAGCACTTGACAAATTTCACCAGCAGGTAGATCAGAGGGCTAAGTGCCAATAATAATAATGAACAAAATAATAAACATTGGCCAAAGTCACCCCAGTCACATTGGCCAACGTTTATTATTCTGTTTTCTGCCAATTGTTTCTGTTGTAGTGATGGCCAAAGTCACCTCAGTGGCCAAAGTCACCTCGGTGGCCAAAGTCACCCCCACTTGACGGTAATGATATCTTTCTAACAGTAAAATTGTCCTGGTCAGTCAATTATTAGCAATAAACCCCTAAACTTTTAATTATGAACTGGAATACTACCAGCATACCTCACTGCCTCATGATTCAACTGTATGTGAACTGCCGTAATACCCCAGGGTGCAGAAAGTAGGTGAATATCAAAAGATCTTGGTGACATATCAGCAGCAAAATTTACACCATCAGAAGTTCTTGCTGGCACATTTGGATTGAAATTATTGCATTTTAGAAATTACTTTGGAATTATTGCAAATCTGAAAGACAGCAAGTGCACACAGTAAGGTTTCCAGTACGTTGGATGGATCAGGATGCAGTGAAGCTTGTCCAGAAATCAGTTGCGATGAGTGTAAGTGTTGCAGTGTGTGGAGAGTAAGGGATATACTATCAAAGTTATTAGCAGCATTTTCTTATTAAAAATTATCCAGTGACGCATCTTGATAATGGCTGGCTATGTTTTGGGCTAAAAATCCATATCTTGGCAATGCTGCTTGCACCCTGGGTACTACCATGCATTTCTGGGATGCTAGAAATTGCTGTTGGAATAGCTGCAGAGCTCTGAAAGTTTGACAGCATGCTCTTAAGATTAAAAACTATAATCTTGATCTGAAATTATTTTTCATTAATTTGAAAATATTATATCAAGGTTTATTATTATCACTAAGTTTTGCCCTTAGCAAATTGCAGCCAAATAAGTAGCCGATCAAAATTTCTTGAAATACAAGATGGTGTTGTCATAATTCCAGTTTTTTTTTTTTTTTTTTTTGCATGTTTCTAAACCCCTGCCAATAAAATTAAGCTACCACTTGGGTGGGATTTTTAAAATTTAATGATTCTCTGCCAGCAAAGTGGATCAGGCAATTAGAAATGAAATGAAGGTGTACAATTCTGTGGTTTGCCGTATGATTTTCCTATCTGCTTCTCTTTTCCTGTTCTCCACATTCCATGTTAATGATCCTGATTCTATGCTTGTCCCACTTGAAATTTTGGGAAATATTGTGCAAATGAGTTCACATCTTACTTGGTGTTTTCCCAAATCAAAAAGATGAGTTCCAAGTGACACAATGAGGTTGTTACTAATGTAATAATAGGAACATTGATAATGGTTTGTTTCTATACTTTGGCCTTTTATTATTCATTATAAATATATAACATGTTATTTAGTTCCTATACTTTGGACCTTAATTATTCAGAAATAAAAACTAACTAGTCTTGTTCATAAAATACTTAACAAATGGTAATTTTCATGTTTTGTTTGTGATTAATTTTAATATTGGTTCTTTCTTTAGGTACAAAGATATTCTCCCTATTCATACGCTAGCATCTCTAGTTTATGTATATAGTCAGATGGGGTAAGACAGGACCAAAATCACCAACAAGCCTGTAGCATCTATACCATGAATAACTAAAAAACCCTAAACCTATCACAAGGTGTAGTTATCAAACCTATCAATAATTCCCAGGTCGCCTCACCTGGGAATTATTGTTAAGCTTTAAAAACTTTTAAAAACTATGAAGTGTTCAATTTTTTAAATAGGTGACAAAATAATCTTAAATATGTATATATGACTCAGATTAAAAGTGATATTGAAAGTGTTTCTAATTTTTTTATCTCGATACTAACTGTAACTTGATTATTCTAGAGAACTTGTCATCACTGGCGTGAATTCTGTCAGCAAAAGACCAACCACCCTGAATAATATGCTGGTCAACAATCCTCCAAGAACTCCACCCATTCTGAAGAAGAGGGAGCGAAATGTAAGCTCCTCTGATCCATGCCCAAATGGCAAAAAAGTGAGTCAATGTATAATTTATTTAACACTTTGAAATTCAAATTAAGGGTTGAATTAATTCATACATTCTCACAATATTTTACCAATTAGTTTAATATTTTTTCAATTGTAGGTCTGTTGTTTTATTTCCCCATCTTGCAGTTTCTAATGGTTGAATTGTAATTTTAGTGTGCTGCATTGCCGGGGGTTGATCCAAATGATGAGAGGGTTCCTCTACTGCTGGAGCGAGTGCGGGAAACTGGACTAGTCTCTTCTTATGCAGCAGAGCTGGAAGAAATTTCCTCGGCCACAGCTGAGGATCAGCTTGAATGGGTGGTTCAGTTCACTCACAATGTTATTCGTCTTGATACGTCCACATCGGGATTTATTGTAGAAGTCCTCAAGCTACCATGGAAACTTACCGAGAGTGATATGCTCCAAAAAGCTTACCAAAACTTTGTTGTAGCGCTGGTCACTGCGCACAACATCCACTGCAAAGCAGTCTTCAGTCACCTCTTTGGATTACTCCTACCTGGTGTGTGAATGTTGCTTTTTAATAAATCAATAGTCTTTGTTTAGTAAAATAACTTTGAAGTTTAATATTCATTAATAAATCATTATTTTCTGCACTGTGCATAGTTCTCAAGCATTTTTTTTTACCTAAATCGTTGTTTGGAGAATTGGTTTAGTTTCTTTGCAATATGAAGATGTAACTGAAAGTTTCCTTCCACATTGATAATATTGTATACTGTAATCATTTTGCAATGCTTGAGTAGCATAAAAACTGATCAGGTGATCTTGTATAAATGCCGTAATGAGACTGAATTTATTCAGCATGAGATTTTATGTAAGTGAAGCAAAGATACCTATTCTATTTCTATCCTAAGATACAAGTATGGGTGCCGAAATGAATGAAGCGGACCAGTTGCTTCTCGTCAACCCCCAATTGGTGCCCAAATCAACCATGCAAGTGACGCAGTGTTCAATAGAGGCCATTGTTATGATACACGCAAAGGTGCCGCTGAGTGAGCGCACGTTGTTGCGCGAGGCTAGCAATGCCAGGCCGTACTATAAACGGCATCCTCACCTTCTCTTGATCTACTGTAAGTGCCTCCTGATACTCTCCTCGAGAATACCGTCCTTGAGGAAGACATTTCTCGAGATGATCGTTGAAAGGTGAGTGTCATTAATTCATTAGTTTGAGTTTTATTTTCCATTGTAGTAGGGAACATGTTCAACTTATTGTTCTGTAGAAAGGTAACCCGTGGTGTATGTTTCTAAACGATATATGTTAGATTAAAATAAAAATGAAATGAAGCATCTGTGAGGGAACCAAATTCAATTGAATCTTTTCTCTTGATCAGATGTTTGTGAAGTGCTTGAATATTTAAGGGAAGGGAAATTGTGCAAATTCAGCCAAATTGTAGTAATGTAAATAGCAGACTACGGACAATAATACACATCACACTGAAATTATTGAATATTATCACAAATAAAAGTATTAGAGTACGGTATTAAGTAGATAATTAAAAGTATTGAAACGTGTTGAACATAATATATAAGTATTTATTTAGTGACTCCAGTACTTTAAAATTCATTTGCAGGTTGGTGGATATAGATGCCAACTGCCCACGCGAGCCAGCTGATGGTTCTGACGATGAAAACGAAGAAGAGGAAGTCTTTAAAATGGTATGAAATTTTCACTACAAGTGTGGCGTTTGATTGAAATAAAGATCATTTTACTTTCCAAAGATAATTTACATATTGGAGTTCTCAAAAATGTATACGTTTTGCAGGATGTGGACGAGGAGCTGTCACAGTCCCAGAACAGCCTGATAGACGTGCAACGAAAGGCGCGGCTTGATTGGATTCTGAATAACCCCCTCATGCATAGCCTGGATGTGCTGATGGACGCCATGGTTCTGTACATCCACTGCACCGTACACGATGTGCCCTTCAGCTTGGACCGCAACATCAATATTGAAGAACTAAGAATATTGGGATGCCTACCAGGCAGCGTCAAATTAGCTCCTAATCTCGAAGCTGATCAAGATTCACATGACAGTTCAACTGATACTAGTCATAAACAACAACTAACTCTCGGCTGCGCTTGTGGGGGCGAAAAACATAACTTGATGAGTTTGAAACGACTTTATCATGATCTTGTTGGCGTATTCACTCGAATTGTTCTCCCAACACACTCCTCCGGGCATGTTCAGTTCTTTATGTTCTATGTTTTGTCCATCAAACCTTCCTTGACCAGGATCTTCCTGGATACCTTGAGAACAGATTCTTTCATGGGCAACGGAGTAGCATTAGATGTCAAGAAGAACGCTTTAGCCTATATAGGGAGCTTAATGGTTAGAGGAAAATTTGTCCCTATCTCCACCACACTTTCATGTTTAGAGGTGATCGTAAGTTGGTGTCACGAGTATATAAATTCTCAGGAAAAACAAGGCACAAACAATTACATGAATCTCGCACTGCATGAAAAATTTTACTGTGCTTGTCAAACTATTTTCTATGTGTTTTCCTTTAGGTGCCTTGAATTTACTAAGAGCGAAAAGATGCTGGACCATGTACGACGTCTCAATCTGGAGCGCTTGGTGTTCAGTAAACTGAATCCTCTGGCTGTTTGCAGGTACCAGATTGTGAAAAACTTTGCTGCTATCACTAGACATTTTCAGCTTGCCTATTGTTATGCAATCATTGAGAGCAACCGACGCAATACGCTACCAGTGTGCATGCATGCAAGTGATGGTTCGGATGTTAGAGCCTCGGCTTACGGCTCGTCGCTGGACATGGCATTCCCATTCGACCCCTATCAGCTTCTGCACTCGGCGCCTTACTTTGAAGCTCACTACCAGCATTTCCCAGGACTGCCTGAGTACATCAGCATGGACGCTGAAGAAAGAATTCTCGAGAAGGAAGAAACTGAAGACGAAGATGACTTCCTAGATCACAGTTATCCGAGCGACTCCTATCCCAAAATTAGCAGCTTCATGGAATGCCAAGATTCTCCCACGGCTGAGAGGAAAACCCTAAAGAGAATTTTTCCTTAAGCTTCTCATATTATATATGTAGGTATTTGTTATTCCTGTTGTACACTCACATGTTTTTACATTTAACAAGGCTCGTCCAGGGATTTCCCTTTGTACTACATAGGATTTATTTGTGCATGGTATTCACCTTTACCTAAATTTTACCATTTAACACGTTGACTACGTATTGGTACATATGCGTACCACGAAATGTATTTCTCCAGGACGTAGTGGTACATAATTCAGGTTGCCTAAAATCCGCCAAATCCGAGAACAAAAAAGGCCAAAAGAGGCCGATAATTCAATGTATACTAGTTTATTTCTAGGTTCCGCTATAAAAATTCTATTTATTTTCTTTTTGCTGTATCTAAAATTTAATTAGGAAGTACCCCTATCATAAATTTTAGCCGGCCAACGCAATTGAGAAAAACTAAATCACGGAATTTGTCCGGAAAAAAGACCGTCTGGCAACCTTGAAAAAAAAAGTACAAAAAATTAAATAATAGTACAAGATGAAGCAATCGTAGTCAACGTGTTAATTGGAAATGGACGAAAATATTGGCTAGTTTTCTGTACACACAGCAAGGTATGAAGCTCATGTATTTCTTGAACTTCCTGACTAACTTAATTTAACAATGAAAGCATTAACGTTGGTGTTAATACGTTCGTTTGTTTTGTGACCCAGGCTGCTGCAAATGGGCGCTCGTTTTTTTAATGACGTGTGTCGAGCTGTAACGCACGCTTCTTGTTCTCAGCAGTGACGCGTGCCGTCATGTTTATGTCTGTTACTATTACCTATGCTAATCTGTTACGCATACGTCATGTTAGCATGGTTCACAGTTGTTACTTCGGGGCATATGCTTTGTAGCTATCCTATGATGGAATTTGTGATAATTTTTTTTCTCGTCTATTCAGGTAAGTATTCATTATTCAAGCGCCGTTTGTAATGTAGAGTTGCCTCTTATTTAATTATTATTTTCGGATTCCTAAATGACGCAAATTTGACGTGCTCGAAGTTATTTATTTTCACTTGCTTGAACTTACGGGCATCACGAAATGAAATTGTAGAATTTGTATTTGCAGGCTACTCCTCTTTCCACGACATTAAATTGTTTGTTTTGGTAAAGATTGATTTATTTTTCTTCAGTGTAACCAGATATGCACGTCGTTAACCACTGCTATTGGGAGTTCCGTGCGATCTATTTATAAAGGTTTGTCTAAAGATTTTCGGTACAGGAATTATGTCTGAAGACATGTTTGAACTTTCAGTCAATAACTTAGAGATTACAGGATTCCTGTTGCAGCTTTGTACGAATTGAATTGCTTATCTGTTGAATGTGGGCGTAACGAATGAATTACGAAGCTATAATGTTAGGAAATGTGTTAAAGCCTGTAACGGCTGTAAAAAAATCGATGGATGGAATTGAAAACTTTACTTACACTACGTGATAGACGAGACGGAACCAATATAGTCTTGTGATACTTAAAGTATAAAATAGAAAGAAAGGTTCGGTTATAGACCAAGAAAGAGATCCCATTGACGCTATAATATTTGCACTAGTATTCGTTTTGCCGTGGCAGTCCGTTCGCGGTCATATCTGGAACTAAGTTCATTTCATGACCAGCCGTTCTATTGTTGAATCTATCGAATCTATCTCCTACACAAAGTTGCTATAAAATCGTTACCATAACTGTGATATTCGCGTTGCTGACCGTAGATTGTCTTTCATGCTTATAGCAAAGTTGGCTGGATTTTAGTTTTGCGGTTAATAGTAAGGAAGATATGAAGAAAATGCTTCTTGACTATTTAAAATATTTCGGAAGACTATTTTAATGGCATGCTCTAAGGAGAAGTTTACAATAACATGAATAATAGCAAAGAGTCAAATTTGAATATAAATCGGCTAAGCAACATGATACAAGATTCATGGTGAATAAAGAATTGTGAAAAACTTATTTCATTATCATTGTACGTGTAACTTATCAAGTTATATGAAAGTTGCATTTCTAGTTCACAATTAAATTCAGTGTAAAATTTATGCTAAATGTCATTGAAATAACTCAATAATTTTTGCCAATATTTTAGTAATGTTTCATGGGTACACTTAAACCTAGTTCAAAGGTTTAAAAAAACAACGAAAAATTCCTTTATCTTTCTTAGTAACATAAATGAAGGAAACGTGAATGACGAAACATGAATTGACGAAAAGATTTAACAGTAACTTATTGATAATAAAGCTCTAGATTCATGCCATCGTGAATCTCATAGTCTCCGAGCGTGATGTGGTCTTTGAAAATCGTGTACCATTTCTTGAGGACAATTTTGTCCCAGCGAGTGCCGGTCTGTGCTGCTATCAACTTCTTCAGGTCACCCACTGTGTCATCGCTGTTGCATTTGACTCGCACCTTCTTCCCAAGTCTGTCATTGCAGATCACCTCCAACATCGCCCTGGAAATAGATCACCAAAGTTAAGCAAACTTTGTGTCACTTAGTTCGTTGAATGGTAAATTCTAATCAAAACTCTTTATATCTTCATTTCCAATAGGATAAAGCTACACACCCGGTGATGGAATAATAATGAAAAAAGTAGCTGCGTTATTAATATGCTTATCACAAATACATGGTCTTTATGAAAAGAAATCCAATGATGAGGTATATGAACATTGACAAAATCAATTAATTTATTATCAATCAATATGCAAGGTATGCAAAGTGACACTTGTTAAAGATGTATCTAGAGAAATAATGGTACATAATTTCAAGAAAATTAAAAGGAAGACATTTCATTGACTTCCATTTTTTAAACAATTAATGGTACAAAATTTACAACTGTTGCACCATTTTTTTATGTTCTAAAAACAGAACATGGTGTATTTCCAAACAATATTACAATTTTTTCATATTACAGAGTGGTATTTTAAAATCATGTAGGGACTAACTAGGTTTTTTTTACCCTGTTGGACAATGTATTAAATGGTTACACAATCAGTATGTGTACCTTTCAGAGACAGTGTCGACTTATTATTCTCTGGGGTAGACTGGGGAGAATGCAAGATTAAAGTTATATAAATATTCTCAAATCATTAATTTCTAAAAATTTAATAAAAACCAAATAGACTAAACAGCTTTGATTTCCTTAGGAAATAGAAACCAGAATGCAGCAGCTGCCTATAATAAATAATAATTTGTTCAAAAATGGATTACTGTACTTCGAAAAAAAAGTTAGATAGTTCAATTGTACAGACTTTATTTCAGAATCTACATCTAGCTCATTCGTTGATTCTTTAAATAAAGCATTATTAAATTTTGATTTTTTATTTATAAATTTGTTTCAGGTTCTGTAGGTGCCCACTCTGCCCAGCCTAGCAGAAGCACAGGCAAAGAGTACATCTTGGTACTTTACAAGCTAGGAGGATGAAAATAGCTATCCCATTTTTGGAGCCCAAGGTTTCAACTTCCAATTTCCCACTAGGCACTAGCTGAACAAACTTATATCTAATTGTTAACTTAAGTGTACAATCAAATCAAGCTGTAAGATCCCAAAGTTTTCAAAACTATTTCACTTTATAGCCACACAATTCTAGAATTAATTAGTAAATTTCTAATTTTGTATGTTCTTCAATTGTATGACATCATTCTTTATATTGACAATTCATTTTTGCCAACTAAAGTTTAAAGTGTTGTGCTGAATCTAAATATAGACTAGACTCACTAGACTCTAGAGAGCTAGGAGCTGCCTTAATATTATAATTGGACATTTCACTCTTTATTTTTATTTAAGACTCTTAACTATATTGGAAATGGAAAAAGTCCCACTTATTACCAACATAATCCACTGTGCAGAGAGTGGATGAATATTGCAAGATCTTTGGCGACGCTTCACTAGCAAAATTTATGCCTTCAGAAGATCTTGCCGACACATTTAGATTGAAATTCTTGCATTTAATATATTTGTCAGTCTTTGGCCAACTATTTAAAAAAAATTAAGGTTTCCGGTATGTTGGATGGATCAGGATGCAGTGAAGCTTGTCCGGAAATCAGTTGCGATGAGTTCCCGCCAAAAAATGTAAACATAAAGTTTGCGATTATGTAGTTGCGGTCACATTAGAGCTGTCAGACTGCATTATCACATGTTCAGTTAACACTTGCTGTACAATTGGACTGTTTTTAGGGTAAAATTAGTTATTTGGGGTAACACTTGCATGCAACCTTGTAAATAAGTTCGTGGCTTGTAAATAGTTTTTCATTACTCAGCGTAAATGGCTTTTCATTAAAAATTACCTGGCAACGCATCTTAAAATTACCCGGCAATGCTTAGGGCTTAAAAACCCATATATTGGCGACGCTGCATCTACCCTCTGCACCCTGCCCCCTGGCAACATATTACAGCTCTAACATGAAATAGCCTATTTTTAATGAAATTGGAATTTTGCAGCCTGATTGGACTTTTTTATCAATTAGATACAAGATAAATTTATGATATCTAACAGGAATCTTGCAATTCCAAAAATGGCAAGAAAGGTCTAGGTATACCGTATAGGCCTATATAAATGAAATTTGGAGAGCATGCAACAGACTGAGACTGTAACTCAGGCATGGACGTGGAATATATCTACTTGGCAGCTAGTCTGGAAAAGTCCTATTTTTGTCTGAAATATCGCGGCTCTAATATCATTTCAGTAGGTATGAAATCTCGCGGCTCGAATGTCATAAATTTTTGTTTGATTAAAAAATCGCGGTTTGCACTTCGCAAACATGTCATTTCATAAAATTTTCAACTTCCGCAATCCGCATTGCTTTACCGCTGTCTCTTATACACATCTAGATGTGTATAAGAGACAGGTATTTTGACACGCAAATGTATGACGTCACCATTTCAACCATCAATGAACGCATGGAACTAAAACAAAGCTTAATATAAAGGAAAAACTAGAGAAGTGACGGAATTACCTACGATGTCGGAATATACCGCGTTTACCCTACCCACAATATTTTAACAATAAGTAGATGAGTAGATATCCAATCCTGTGTAATGTAATGGAGACGCTGCAGACCGTCAGCCATCACTGTCCCCATCTTATGCTATGATCTTCCTGACAGTCCTGTCAATCCTGTGAAAATGCAAATCCTGTTCAAGAGCAATGTTTGTCATTCTATTTAGGTAGGATTCGATTTCACAGACTGACCTTGAATGACAATAAAAATTAAAATTTTCCCAAGTTTATGTACTAACCTGACTAATTGACAATCTCTAAAACTGATTATAATTCAGTTGTAAAGTTTTCAATAGAATCTAACAATCTTTGTAGCAATAGCAAGTGTTCAGCAATCAGCCGGGAGCCACCATTGGCTGATATGCTAAGTGCAAACTGAACGTTTGTAGGTTAGCAGAAGAATTCGAGAATAAACCGATTACGATTTACGGGATCCAACTTTTCTAACAGAAACAGGAGCAAGGCACTGAATCCGAAAAGGTTGAAAATTTAAACTTAATTAGGCTTTCCTACCCCTTTCATCAAGATATCTGCTTATGCAATAACTTGAATACGGTGCTACTGAATTGGACATGTATAAAATTGACAAAATACTGTATTTACATGGGCATAGTCAGCTGTTTTCACTTCAGCAAATAACTTTCGACTATCAACAGTTGAACACACAAAAAATGATTTGAAAAAAAAAAGAAGAATAACCTGAGCGATTGAGAACATTTTTCACGCATTTGATTTATAAGCAATTATTTGGAATCAATTGTTTGAAGCAGCATTATGCTTTTAGCGTCGCAGAAATTCAATGCAGGAGATCCCAGGTAATGCCCAAAGTGTTAAGTATACCGAGTCTTTGTTTTCATTTATTTAGATTAGAAGATACGAAACTTGAGTATTATTTCCAAATGAATTGCCAAGTTTGACGGAGTCTTGCGGCATTAGCGTTACTTTGGCAAAACAGTGCAATATTCTTCGACCTCCGGTAATGGACTCGAAGCAGATTGTCTTGCAAAAAGAATAGATTCCCAGTCAGAACAACTCTAAACGCAGTATAGTTTTGATGTGTCGTACTGAGCAAGTGTCTAAAAATGCATTAGATGAAGGGGTGGATAGCTAGAGGTTAGCATAGCCCAAGTCCACAGTGCGATTCACATACCTTCCCGAGCGTAACGCAGCCGGGCATCTCCACGGCTTTTGACACAAAGCCCCCACTACAACAGCGCCGTTCAGCCACAGGCCGGAGCACAGCTGACCGGAGCGCAACAGGTTTACCGCAACAGCTACTCCTAACGTAACGTAACCTAATCTTACCTAACCTGCGCCGCCTGTTGCGCTCCGGCGCTGTGAAGCAGTGGCTGTGTTGTGCAAAGTGGATTTACTGTTAGCCGGAGTTACCTACAGCTCATTGATCTGAGGCTATGTGTATATATTGCATGCTGATGGTTGGCGTTGGGCCCAGGGCCTGTTTACGGGTCAATTTTGTTACCCACGGCTGCGCTCCCAGATGAAGGGCAGAAACAAAGATTTCAGAAATACTTGTATTTCATCTGGTACTTAATGTTTAACTGCTGCTCGCACTAAAAATCGATATAACTTTATATTTAATCTGAAAAACGCAGTTAGTTAGTTTAGCGGCCAAATGTTTACTAGCGCTTCAGCTATTTAGCTATCTCGCACCGAAAGTCAAGATGAACATCACTATAGAGGTGGAAGGTCTCAATTATTCATCACCCACAAGGGGCGGAAGGTCTCAGTTGTCCAGCCCGCTGAAGCTGGCTCGAAAGAAGCAGCGTTAGCATCTCTAAGAGACGAAGTGACAAGGAGGGACAGGTGAAAAGCAACAGAAACGAAGACACTCGAACAAGAGGTCGCTTATACACGGGACGTCGGCCGCCCGCACGAGAGAGACAGAGAAGGGAAATGTAAGGAATCCTACCAACATAATAACTTAACCCCACAACTGAGACCAACGGTCAGACACCGCGAGCTCAGCGGTGGGGCGCTCAGGAACAATCCCCCTAGGAACGCGAAATCCCATAGGACTTCTGACGAGCACAGACACGCGTCAGAAGTCCCCCCTGAGGGGCTGAAAAACGCAGGTGAACATTTTTTCAAACATCATCACTCTAGTCTAAGCAATTGGTTTTCGAGTTGTCTACAAAATGACGACGTACCTTGTATTAAATAACCGGATTTCGCAAGGGCTACTCCAACTCTTCTCGCAATTTTTTTTTCAATTCCATTAAAAAGTCAGTAAACTAATAATTATTATTAACTATAAACTATTATTATTCATCAAATAATTATTTGCATAAAAGTCATTCAGAAATTAAACGTTCCAGCAGCGTTGAATAAGACTTGTATTCCCTGATATAGAATTATATTTCGAGGAATGGAATAATACTCCCTAGAATATAATTGCATTTGCTGGAATAGAATTGCATTCCCTGAAATAGAATTGTATTCGAAGTCCGAATCTTCAGAATAGAGCGAGGGCTCAGCGCTACAAGCTGCAAAATAACAAATTAAAACCTTAACACCAGGGCTGTTGGCAGTAATAAATAATTATCTATACAAGTTCATGTCGGCTTTCAACAGATAAGAGCTATTCTTATTATATCCAACTTAATCAAACTGGGTTACTTCATCCTGAAATTTCAGTAGCAGTGTTAATATGCGGTTATTGCAAACACAAATTATATATAACGGCATGTAAATACAGTTCTTTTCGCTATTTGATTTTCACAAAAACAAATAACATACGAGATGCCAAACTGAAGGTGTAAAACCACTATCAGACACAATTGTTCAACGCTCACTATGAGAGAGGTTGATTAAGCACATTAGCTTATAAACTAGCTGATAATTGGATCAAACATCTTGATAAGCTATTGCAATCAACATATAGCACACATATGAGTTACAATCTAACAAACGACAGTAAAGAATTTTTTCTGTAAGAAAACTTCATGCATAATTTAGGTTTCCCGCCAAGTCGAATTAAAATATAAATAAAATTCAAAGACTCGAAAAAATTGTACGATTATTAACAAAAAATAAAATATTGCCGGAGCAATAATAAAAGTTGCTGTTTATAACCAGAGAAAAGCTTGATCATGTTGAACTTGAGATGGTGTGAGATCGTTATAATTATCATTACTACTTCTAGATGATTGACAAGCCAATAGAAAAGACATAAGCCTTGTTGTCTTTTCAGTCTTAACAACATAGTAATGGTTTATATCTACTTTAACCAGATCACAATCGTTATTATGATTAAATTATGAAGCAATGTATAGCAACTAGGTAGCACTATTAATGCCCATTGCACTCGGTAATGACATTTAATATTAAATGTGTGAAGTTTTCCAAACTTGCAGCTAAAATAAAATAAAAGTACCTTAGTGATAAGAATTAATACGAAACATTGGGATAAATTGTACTCGTCTCATAGATAGCCACAATAATGTGCAGTTCATCTCAGAACAATAATTAAAAAATTTTTAGCCATCATTTATATTCAGCAAGAGTTTTAACTCACAATTTCTTATTCAAGTTACAAGATTTAATGTCAATAGAAACGCCACCGCACGTCACGTTGAACACAGCACGTCACGTTGAACACCGCACGTCACGTTGAACACCGCACGTCACGTTGAACACCGCACGTCACGTTGAACACCGCACGTCACGTTGAACACAGCACGACTCTGCTGAGATTCATACAAATGACAACCAACAAAGGCTTCCTTATTTTTAACTTTATCGCTTCTAAGAAGTTCTCATCATGAGCACATGTAACAAGTACCTGTTTTACAATCACGTTCACATATTTAACATCGGATGAAATCACATTAGCTAAATGAAATACATGAAGGGAAGCGGTAACTGAATCCAAACTAATGATACAAATCGGTATAATCGTGACACATTTTCAGCATAACACTCAAGACGAGGTTGCAAATCGATACCATAATAGTGTTGATACTTTTATAAATACGGAGCAAGGAAGATTTTCTCACTAAGGGCGATGAAAAGTCCAAGAATCGAATAAAATATATAACAATTTTTTTATACAGGAACAAACGTGCAATAATAAAACACTACTTCTTGTAAATATTGCCAAGAAAATCAAGGAATAGATAGTAATTAATAAACATACAAATAATTCATTTACATACATACAGGAGGAATAACGCATGTTAGCTAGCAAGACTTCGCTGACTTGGCACGGATTGATTGAGGACGATCGTGGTGAGTGTAGAGGGAGAACTAATTACAGAAGAATGGCCAGTTGTGGTCGGATCTCCCGTTGAAGAGGACGAGTTATTAGCAGTTGAGGAATAAACTGAAGTTGTATTGCTGTTGGCATAAGAAGCGTTCGTGACGCGGTTCATGTTTCTGGTGCTGCTGTAATTGGCGGTGGTGGACGCCGCCGTATTAACTGTGAGATCAGAATGGCTGCGTGCAAAGTCTGAGTTTCGAAGCTCATGACCTGAGATCGGCGTACTTGAAATATTTATCTTGGAGGAATTAACTCTCTGAGGCATCGTTCGTCCTGGCGATGAACGAGATGAAGCTAACATCACGACAGGCGAAGTAATGCTACTCTTCAGTTGGTACTGACGCAACGACGTGTCAGGAGAACCATCTGAATTCCCGAGATCATCATGGACACAATAATTCGTAACATTGAACGTTGAAGAAGAAGTCGGGGATGATGAATTCTGCAGCTTTAGAATAGAACGGCTGTTGAATACTGAGGTAGAGACATTGTTAGTGTTACCCGTACTGATAAGAGAATTATTTCCAGAGCCGTTACTTTCATTCATTATTATCGCACTGCTTGATAATATACTGGCAGGAATACATCTCGATGATCCAAGATCCGTGTCCTGCACTGAGCTATCAACTGGGGTCAGTTCAGTGACAGTATTGGATAAATTCTCAGCCTCATCAAATTGAGAAGAACTGAGTATTGCCGGTAGACATCCTTGAGTATAAACAATGTTAGTGGAAACGTTGCTGGACGCGTGTGAGCTTTTTTGTGCATATAAAATTCCAGACCCGGAAGAACTCACGCTCCGCAAGACAGGAACGTGCGAGGAAATCGAAGATGTTGCAGTAGGAAAGACTGTTGATGCAGAGTATAACCGGTCCTGGGAGTGCTGAAGGGATGTCAAGCTAATGTGATGGCTTAATGATTCAGGAGAAGAAGAAGGAACTGGCGATGAAGGAGCATTGCTGTGCGTAAGTCTCGAATATTGAGGTAATACAACTGACGAGATTTGGGGCGATGAAGTGCGGAAGGAAGTGTCTGCATACTCGACACGGGAGGAGAAGTGCGGAGCATCGTTGCCAGGGCTGGTTGTGGCAGGGATTCTTCTTTGTAGGCCGTTTGCCACAGAGACGGAATTCGTTGTCGTCAGCCCGAGTGGCAACAAATGAGACTCACAATTCTGAAAAATATAAGTTTTGAAATTAATTTGAAAAATTAAATCTAGACTGAGATGAGTGTCTTGGTCATAAAATGAAGGCACGCACAATTGAGTAGAGTAAAAGTATAAGAAGAAGAATACAATATCAGAAGTGATCAGGTGCTTTGTTATGTAATGGAGGCATGTATGCTGGAATTGCAGTGACATTTGTACTATTTTTTTGCTAGTGACCATTTACAGACCTACATTTTAAGCTGATCTTCAATTCGGATAAATTCATGTTTCATACCTACTGTACCATCATACGAGTAGAAAATTGCTATTAATCACACAAAAATTGTTCATAGTACACGGGTATTACTATCAAAAATCTTTGGCAGCAAGCATTAAAAAATTGACAAATGTAAACAATACTTCATCACAAATTTAACTCACCGAAAGTTTTGATGAATCAGTGCCGTCCATAACAATGAGCTTACGATCACGTGGGTCTCCACCATACTTGGAATTCATCATGAGCACATCATTATAATCGACTCTATGGTCATCATCATCTTTCAGCAGGAGTCCAGGAGAGTGCATGGGAACTTGAGAGTCAAGGTGCATTGTACTCGACAGATCCTGAGCCTTCACTTCCTCAAGGTCCGCTGACAAATCCTCCAAGTGCCGCACGGGTATCAAGTCGTTCTTGTATGTGTCATCAGAAAGGCTGTTGCTGGCCGAGCAGTTGGACACAGCTTCTCGTTGCTTCTTGTGCCGACGCGTCCGCATCATGTTGGCAAGACTGCGCCTCCTGAAAGACCTTTGTTCGGGAGTTTCCTCGGCCCTTCTTTTGCGCATGCGCTCGGCGGCACGCATCCTGCGAATTTGTTTTTGAGTCTCGCCTTCGTTTAGGCGTCGCTGTCGCATTCTTTCTGCCGCTTTTCTGCGGTCCAAAATACGATCAGTCTCGTTCATTGTTGCTCGTCGTAGCCTCGCTCGCTCAGCTGCCTCCAATCGTCTTTGGGCTTTCTGTTCTTCACTTTCCATGGCTCTCCTTCGTCGCATTCTCTCAGCTTCTCTTAACCTCCGTTTCTTCTTCTGATCTTCAGTCTCACTGGCGCGTTTTTCCCTCATGACTTGCGCGAGCTTCATTCGTTTCAAGCTTAAATCAGTTTCGGACATCTTTGTGCTTTTATTTCTCCTGTTTTTGGACGGACTGCCGCCGCCTGAAGACGATAAGGAGCTTCTTGCACTATTAGCTAAACTTTCTCCAACATTTAAATTATTCAACGTTTGAACATTGACGCCATTTTGTGAATTTATTTCCATTAAGTTAACAGAGCCAAAAATAGTGCCAGGAGCAATTAGA
The DNA here is from genome assembly GCF_000764305.2 of Hyalella azteca. NCBI lineage: Eukaryota > Metazoa > Arthropoda > Malacostraca > Amphipoda > Hyalellidae > Hyalella > Hyalella azteca. Next base: position 140,633 of record NW_025945661.1, on the reverse strand, counting down.
GCATCTACGTGATTGGAGGATGAGTTGGCAGTGGCCATGATGATGGAAGAGGCGCCGTCAACATTGGCCTGAATAAAATGACTGGGATGGCTCGCAAGGTCGCTCGTTAAAAGGCTGCCGCCGCCACTGCTGCTCGTGAGAAGATCTGAATGCGAGTGAGACGAACAGCTTGTAGGCATCATTATCACTGACGCACCCGTCGTAGCGTCTATCATGTTAAGACCTGCAGAGAGAGGGGCATGAATATGATGAGACCGTGCATACTGTGGTACTATACAAAAATGGAATCTGCCGTAACAGAAGTGCAGGTGTAATTATATGCACATAATAAATACTGAAAACAATCAATAGTGCACCACATCAATATATGAAAATTACTAAATGGAAGACCTAGTGCATACAAATTATATCAAAGTAATGGAGATAAACAAGAGTTACAGAGAAATGTCAAAAATTAATCCTGTATATTTAAAATTGATCCACAATTTAGCCTTCATTTTAGTTTTTATCACAGAATACATGCATTTCTTGGTAAAGTTTACTACATCAAACTAGGCTTCTGAAGTTCCCTGAGGCAGAAGTTGACTAGCACCAAGCCCCGAATGCTTCAATAGATTAGTTTATGGGCCAAATTGTAAGTTTTCTAGCCAAATCTGCCTGTCTATTAATAATCAAGGGTTAAACTTGTTAATCCTTAATCCAGGGTTTCAGCAAGACTTGTTTTGTATTGCATCATAGTGAAATATCTTGTTTTCTGTAATACTTCAAGAGAAAGTCTTATAGCATTACATTATGCAAGGTTTGAATGTCTTGCAAATTTTCATAATGCCTGGGAAACAACTGTTCTCACATTTATTGCTTATGTCCAGGTCAATTGCATTTTGGACTTTAAACAGTTTATTTTAACCATAAATAGTTTCAAGAAGCAAAATTCAAATGGTAGGAACAATCAGAATAATGTATCTTTTCAAATCTATCAACTTGCATTTCCCTTGATGCTCTAGAAGAAAATGCAATCTAGAAGAGCAAAATAAACAACCTTCATCCATTAATGTGTCAAATTCCCCAATGACATTGCCCAAAAGAGAAGTCTGCATAAATAAATAGACTTTGTGGTGTTTTCAAGTGCCAGAAGACATTTTTGGTACAATGGTTTTTAAGCAACTTTTCCTTAAAGTCACATGTGTGGATGACACATAAAAATATTGGTGCATGTAAAATTTAAATTGTTTACAATCCAGTTCTTTTGCATCTCTTAATTTAAAAAATATTATTATAAAAAGAGAAAATATTTTAAAATGGAACAACCAGTTTATGCAATATGAATACATGACTGTGGCAACTGCACAATGCTATATGAATATGTGATTGTTTTCAACACTTTTAAGGGGTGCAGTTGGTAGTTGATGTAGTGAAAATTGATGGCAGTTACCAGCAATGGTTGTAACGTTGCTAGCAGATGTGGGTGAAGACACAGCACTGCTCAGGTGTGATACATGGAAGCTGTTGCTTGCAGTGTTGCTGCTTTGACGTAAACCTTGCTGGATGCTGGATGTGCCATTGGCAAGGTTCAGCATCAAAAGATCTAAAAAAATGGCATAGAAGTTCAAAGAAAAATCTTGCACACAAAGCTCATTAAGGATTTAAAGAATGCAATTAGAAAGTACAAACCAGCACTGGACAACAGGAATTGACTGTGTTAGTAATTATTTATGAATACTTATCACCAATTATGCATATATTACTATCCTAAAATTACATATAAAGAATTTGATCATCTTGAATTGAGTCAAATCAATCAAAATATCACAAGAATTAAGCTGATTTAGCCATTTTCCATAGCCAACTAGAATTAACCCTTATGTTTAGGGAGAGGTTAGACCTAATTTTTCACCTTGGATATCTCCAGCAGAATAGCTGTACTCTATGAGCTCTTGTTCATTAGTTTTGGGTGCTCCATTTTCAACAGCTGCTTGTAAGGCTTGTCTCACAAGGTCCCTGTGTTGCTGTGATGCTGTCACATTTTGCTGAGGCATTGACATGAGCTGTTGCTGCACTACAGCTGCTGGCCTTACAGACATAACATCTTCTTCCTTTTTTATTCTATGCTCGTTAACCAAACCCAGGACCTGATAGAATTATTAGTTTTAAAATTAACATAGAAGCCAAGGAACTACACAATCCTTTTTTTACTACAATACAATGTTTTAGCAGAACAAAAATCATTAAAGAACATGGTAATGATGTTCCATGAATTAATCCAAGTATACTTACTATTACAAAACTTAATAAACAAAATCAAAATTTGGATAATTGCATTTTTTAGCCTGAATAAATAGGCTTGCCTAAAAAATTTTTAAATATGAATGTAAAAAATATTTTTAACTTGTTATTTTCTTACCTCTCCCACAAAAGTTGATGAAGGTGGAAGAGCAGACAAGGTTGTTGGGTTTGAAGTGTGCTCAATACCTGCATCAGAACATGTCACCAACCCAGAAACGAGAATTGCCTGAGGTTGACCAGTCAAGTTTGGCGAGTCACTTCCTCGGAAGAATGCACCGTTACGGTCCAGGACATTCGGCAGAAATGATGCTGGTACTTGTCCAGCCAAAGTATAAAGATTCTGCTGTATCTTGTGTGGACTCAAGCTAATTGAATATTCATTTGCAGAAACAGATGATGAAGAAGATGTTGGATTTACTTTACCATCAGATGTAGTAGATAAATCTTCAGGGTTGACTCGTGCCAGATTAGTAAGGGTAGTTCTTACACAGCTGCTCATCACTCTTGCAATGGGACTCCTTTCTTTTTGAACAACTGTCACATAATCAGCAGGTGATATTTTTGCAATTGTAGATGGATTTATTTCTTGGATATTAGAATTTCCATTATTGATACCAGCACTCATTACTTTATAAGTTGGAAACTCAGCCGTCAATGCAGAATTGGACGAACTTGCAGGTGTGCCACTCAAATTTAACAAGGAAGATTGCAAAGTAGAACTCTGAATTGTTGTCATTGGAACAAGTGACTTGTGTGCTGTTATGTGGGGACTAATACGCTGAGTTTCTTTGTAGGTAGTCAGACAATTGGATGTCATTCCAAAGCTGCTGTCAGCTGTGCTGCTGCCGTGACTGCCGTTCATTGTAGTTTAAGATGATGAACATAAGACTTAAATAGTCTGCTGTAAACTTAACAAGCTCCACTACAGGCAACTACTCATCAAGTTCATGGATAGAAATTCTATGGGTAGACCTAATTACTTGGATGCATTCAAATTCACACATTTCAGAAATTAGAACATGAAAATTTCAAATAAACAGTTGATAAGCAATAAATCCTGAAATATAAAATCAATACATCACTTGAAGATATTTACATAACAGAATTTTTACACTAAACACTTTTATTAAATACTTGTACACTTCATTGTTAAGTTTTATCAACACAAAGATAGGAGGTGATAAGGTTAGCTATCTTGCAGCTGCAAAAATGATGGAAAAGTTTTAGTTGCAAGTTAAAAGGTGGATATATTCCATGCCAGTAATTTGATGTACGGCAGCAAACCACAGATTTTTTAGAAACCAAATCATTTCCGATTCATCCATTCAGCTTCAGAATTTTATTCTATAACTTCAAGATAATACATGGATACTATTATGTATCCATTATCCATGATACATTACTGTTCTTCTCATCATTTTATGAATAAAAAACAAAGTCTAAAAAGTCCCTGTTGAAATTTCAGCAGTAAGCTGGAAATCTATCTTATTACTTATACCCCAGCAGAGTAGAATTATAAGGGAGTAAAGGGACTAAAGGGATTAACCCTTCAATGCCCATTGCCCAGGTGTACCGTATGGTTGCCTTTCAAATATGTTCTGTACATATTTGAACTACACAATACTTTCTGTCATGATAAATTTCTGTTATTGTCATGAAAAAGAATTGGTGCTAGATGTTTTGAACGTGTTTGGTATAAATGGTACGCATCCCTGCTTTGTTTAGGTGGTGCACCTGGCACCGTGCAAGTCTGCGTGCTACTCTGCTGAGTGCTGCCAACTAAGCAGGAAAGTGCTGATCTTTTTGGGAATTTGTGGTGCCATTAAGTCATTAACTTGCTGAACTTTCCCAAACTGTATTCAAATTATTGGAATATGGCAGGAAAATCATGTAAGTTGTGGCTTGGAAAACATTCTATTTCTACATTGTTTTTAGTTACTAGTATAATAGGCCTAGTGAGTGCACATACAATATTTGAACCGTGAACGTAGAATAAAAATTACATGTATAGCCTATATCACCTCTGGACACCCCTTACCCTCTTAGGACTGAAATGTCAGTTATGCCACTTTACATTTTTTCTTTCAATATACAATTTCTCTACTCATTTCATCACTAGGTACTTAGTATATATACCTAATCACTAGAAATTATAAGAAAAAAATTTTTATGTGATTTTAAAAATGTGGTTGTAAAGGGTTGAAAGTGACTTGAAACTTGAGTTAAGGGAGGATGTATGGATAATGGATGGATATAGGCCTAATGGAGCTATTCCTAGAGCCTAGAGGAATGTGCGTGTTGCGGCCTGCGGCTGTGCGGGATATTTTCATGGTTAGACGCGGGTTCTTGCTTGATAGAAAGAAACATAATAGCCAATCTGTCAATGAGGCAATAAAATCATAAGCAATCGAAGCAACTACCGAGTTGCGAGTTCGGTATCGGTTGGGTCACTTGGGTGAAGCATGAACCTTGCAATTTGCAAACATTTGCGGCTTCATGATGTTCATCTGTGCCTTGCGATACTAAAAATTCTACTGTCGAAGATTAAGCTATAAATATTTAAATTTTGGTGCTTGCGATAAGAAAAATTACAACAAGAATCATTGCACGAATTGCGGGTGCAACCGTGCAATTATTATCTTGTCATGGTCGTACATCATCAACGTTTGTAAGTTCGTAAGTCTGTCCCATGTCGTTGCGACTACAGCTGTGTTTTGGATGTTTGTTCGTAAATGCGTATCAGAAACAACTGTACGGAATTCTATGGTTGAAAAACATATTAAATAAAAATTCTTATATATATAGATGATCACAATCACTTGATCGCACGAATTTCGATTCATTTTTATTCTTGTCAGAAGACAATATTTTTGCTCAAATTATACTTCGGCTCCCGTCGCCTTGTTATAAACGAAACGATTCTCTCACAATGGTGGGAGAGAGAAAACAAATGAAGTATGCTCTGTCTTCGACCAGATCCTTTGTAATAATTTTTTCAAGATCTCTCTTCATGCTGATATGAACTTGACTTATTTGACTCCATAATAATTTTCAAGCTAAAGTGATTATTCCAAGTGAAAAGATTAACACATTTTCTGAAAAAAAGTTTTTGGTTTTACTTGAAATTGATATTATCTACGTAGGCTTCATTATGTATGTAAATTGTTTACAAATAAAACAAATTATGAGCTTTTATTAAATTATTATAAGAGATTCGAGCTGGTACCGTATATGGTAACACTATGATAATAAGAGTAAAAATCGACTTTTCGGTTACGTATCAATAATTGAGCTAATAACACATACTCTCAGGTAATGAAATATTTTGGTTGGACGAAGTGTAACACAACTTGGAAGTTGGATTTTCAAATTTTGTGTAACAGGCCGTGAGGCCATAGTTTTCAATATTTGCTCGGTTTATCTAAATTAACAGCAGTACATTGCTATGCAATGCATTATGTTACCAATTCTAGTCGTACAAGAATTGGTCGTACAACAAGAACCAACACCAGGGGCCACGACTATAAGCTAAAAAAACTGCGCTGCAACTTCTCCACGCGACAAAATTTCTTCTCGCTTCGAATCACCGACATGTGGAACAGCCTCCCCGATGACATCGTTGGCGCTCCAAGTATGAACGCGTTCAAGAACAGACTAGATAAAGCTATGGAAAAATATATGTTCAGATTTGAAATGTCTAGCTCCTTATCGAACCCGGTGGAAGTCTAGTAGCTAATTCAAACTATCGTCAGTCATGAAAAGATCCGGTCAAATGACACGAGTTTAGATCTATGAACAAGGCACTGCGACAGGCCACATCAGGCCTACACTTCAGCGCCGACATCACTATGTTATGTTATGTTATGTTAATTCTGTCTTCTTATATTGTTACATGGAAATTGCTTCGTTGTGCTAACTTTGGCCCACACATTGCCTTTGTAGAAAGAAGATTATAAACACTCAATAACATTATTAAAATGAGTATGTACTCTCAGCTCGTATATTTTCCCAATCAAATCAGGGCAATTTCTTTGTCGTACAGACTTGATCATTTCATCCCTAATGTGCAGCAAAATGGTTACCTCATTCAGATGCAATTCAACAATCTCTTCTGAGGAATACTCCGAATATGCAATATAATTTGCTTCAAGATCCACTGGTTACACGCGAGGCTATTCTCTTTCAAGCGTATTCTTTAAATCTCTCACAATGTCGTTCCTTCTTTTCGTCCACGAAGAAGGATTCAACTAGTGAAGGATTATCCGTTGGATCATCAGTCTATTATTTCCTTATGCAAATTCTGTTTGCGGTAGCCCCGATCGAGCTATCCTCGCCAAAGCCAACTTTGGCGAGGTCACCTCCAACACCACCTATTCACCTCTAGGTCTCTCCACCTCACCTCTAGGCTCTAGGTCACCTCCAGCTCTTTACCTCTAGGTCTCTTCACCTCACCTCTAGGTCACCTCCAGCTCTTCACTTCTAGGTCTCTCCCCCCCACCTCTAGGTCACCTCCACCTCTTTACGTAAAGTCACCTCCAAGATGGTTAAGAATAAAAGTGTCGGCTGAAAAGAAATGGGCCCATAGCCTGTTGCCGATTCTTGTACTTTTCGTGACTTGATTCACAGGGGTTCCGGCCTTTAGAACCCCGATCTTTCCATAACTGATTATTGATTGATTAAGCTGCTGGACTTATTGCACAGCAAGTGGTTCAGATAATATGTCATTTTCATTGTTGGTTTCTAATGGATTGTCCAAGATTTCATTCACAGAGCGAGATCCGCAAAATATGTAGATACCTGATGATGTTTGTACTTTAAACCAAATCTCTAAAACCGTCAGTGCAACAGCGTTGTGTTAGCAACTATTTAGCTTGAAAGTTGGCAACAGTGATGCGTGGACTTGGTAAATTGTTTGAATGCATAGCAAACGGGTTTTTACGGAGTCTTTTTTGCAATTGAGAAAATTTTATAATTATGAGTATTTTATGTGGTACCATATAGAACCGCTTGGAGAGAGTAGGTTAAGTGATTTTTATGTTAAATAGATTATTATATTCACTGACAGTCTGACACACACGAATTTTTTAATATCAAATAACCCAGACAAAATAAAAACACAAATTCGTCACAATGTAATGAAAAAGAGTCTTTCTCTAATAAAATCATCTACCATCGTACCGCAACCGGAGATTGATGAATTTCAGTTTAAGTATTGGCCTCATTTTTTAGCGCATTTTCTCATTTATGGAAAAAATGCACTATTGTGCTCGCCATGTCCGTCTGTCTGTCTGTCTGTCCGTCCGTCTGTCCGTGACCTCAAGTTTTCGTCGACGAAAAAATGCGCTCTCTGTCACCCACTGCAGTGAGTACTGAGTTATATTTTTATTGATTGTACATTTTATTATTATTATGATTTTATTGATTGTGTAGTGTGTCCCAGTGGATACACTTCAGAGTACCAAGATTGGAGCACTGATTGAGGGTTCGATCCCAGCTACCTGCTATAATTCTGGTCAAAATCGGTGAGGTGAGCGGGCGGTATAGCGCAGAAAAATTAGAGCAGTGCTGTGCATGTTCGAAAGCTGCAACAAGCTATGAAAATTCAGCTATATTCAGAATTATCGACAGGTCTAATATTCTAATCAACGCTGTCACCGCCATTTTTTAATTAATCTAATTAAAAAATTAATAAAATTAATCTAATCTAAATTAATTAATAAAAAATTAATCTAATTAAAATTTAATTAATCTAAAAAATTCCCTTATAAATCTTTATTTAACTCGCCCATTAACCAAAGAAATATTATTTTTATATGGTTTTTGTGATATGTTATTATAAGCTAGTGCACATTTTTGCCAAAGTAAGTTTGTGATGTTATTCAACTACTAACGTATTTATAGTATGTAAATGTTTTTTTTAGCAAAATCGGCAATATCGCATAATCTGTCGCCTCAATTGTCACCTTATAATACCAGTACTTTCTAGTTCCGTTTATATAATTTTTAATAATAACATATAATTGATTATTATTTACAGAAATGATTTTTTCAGTCCTAATTTACTATGATTATGTAAAAAATGTCGATAAAAAGGTGTACAAATTTTCTACACAATTTTGTATGACTAATCGTCAACGAAGGCTCCAACGGAAATTTGATTTAGTTTTTGCAGGGTAATTAAAAAAAGTACAGTAATTAAAACTTAAAATTAAATAAAAATTAATTCGAGAAAAGTGTGCCGGATGTCTTATGACCAGCAGTCAAGGCTAATTGCAGTAGGAAAATGTTTTTAAATGGAATTTGTTCGTAATATTTCTTCACTTACGTTCGCGCAACGCGAATTAACAACCGGTGTTCTATCGTTGAACAGGTGCGATGAGTAATGAGCCACTAATTTATTTAACTAAATAATAATTAAGCCTAATAATTGACGCAAGCCTAAAAAATCTGGTCTTTTAAAATCTCCATTCTAACAAAATATACGAATAAAAAATAAGTATTTCTTAGAAAGTTGCGTTTGATATGCATGACGTGCCAATAGATAATATTCAACAAATGTATGATATACTAAATAATATTCAACAAATGTATAAAAATAATGTTAATATATGGACGAGCGTCTTGTACAAGTGCAGAGGCGTTTGTCATACGCGCTGTACGTATGACCTTATGATGAGTTCGGGACTTCCTAGTCCCCGGTCACGCTGATGCGCCGCCTTCGTCGTCCTCCGTCTCCGAGTCGTCGTCGGATGTAACGTTGGACGTGTTCCGTCTATTTGCCACTCCTTTGGGCCAGCTGATGCGCTGTTGCTTGTCACTTGCTGATGGTAGTTTCCCATTACTGGACAGTCCGGGATCTTGCTCAACCACTTGTCCAGTTGTCTCTTGAATGTTGCAAGGGTAAACTCCCCTCCTCTCAGCGCTTTTGGCAGGGCATTAAAGAGCCTCGGTCCTACCACGGACAGTGATCCCTCACGAAGAGTCTGTACTCTGGCCGCGGCTCGGTTATTAAATGGGGGTGTGTCTTCCTGTCTCGCGCTGTAGAAAGACTAAGTCAATAAAATGCAATCTATCGTCGAACCTGTTAGCCCGTAACTGTTAATAATCACATTGAGTTTGCACAGTACTGCTGGAGACTAAATCACGAGCTTTGTAGTTAAGTCCCAAATTCAAACCTCTACACTTATGTGTTTGCGTTGTATGTCGCATCCTATGCCCAGCCTTGTTGTTAATTCGTGCCTTCGTCTATCAAATAGCCACTATAATTTGTATAGCACTTGATCATATTAGCTGATACATATTTTAATACTCCTATAGTCATGATAGTGTTACAATTACATCCACCACTCTTTAGTATAAAGTTTGGCCAGTCATCTTCTTTTATGGGAGAAAATGTTGGAATTTGGCACTGAATTGTCTTGAACCGCCATGGTACCCGAAATTACAGCTAAACATTAATGAAATTTTCAAGATCTTCGTTAATATTTCACCATATTTAGGCGGCCCAAAATTTTTTTTACATGCATGCAATCCATACCACGTGGAGCAGACAATTATTATTAAGTAATTACTTCCTGTGAGGACAAAGGGCAATTATTAATCGGTGCGTCGACATTACGGAACGTTCAGGCCGGCATACTTTTCGGTCGGCACTGTGAAATGATCTGATGGACAATTGAGTTTGTCGGTACCGTGACGTATGAGTGACGTCACTAAAAGAACGATGTTAGTACGGTGACGTATGAGTGACGTCATTATTGGCACAATGTTAGTACGGTGACGTATGAGTGACGTCATTATTGGCACAATGTTACTTGCGGTGACGTATAAGTGACGTCACTGAAAAAACGATGTTAGTACGGTGACGTATGAGTGACGTCACTAAAAGAACAATGTTACTACGGTGACGTATGAGTGACGTCATTATTGGCACAATGTTAGTACGGTGACGTATGAGTGACGTCACTAAAAGAACGATGTTAGTACGGTGACGTATGAGCGACGTCACTAAAAGAACGATGTTAGTACGGTGACGTATGCGTGACGTCAAACGCGCACATTAACAGCTCAATGTTAGTGCGGTGACGTACATACATTAATTGATATATCAACAGTAAAAAGTTGGCTGTTCATGAACGTAAATTATTTTGAGCGTAAATTTTTTTCCGATAGAAGTAATGCAGAAAAGACGATTTTGGCAGACGGTCAAAAATTACATGACTACCAAGCCAATTGTTAGGCAAGTGTCAATTGTTAATAAAAAATATAACTCAGTACTCACTGCAGTGAGTGAAAGAGAGCGCATTTTCTCAGATTCGACCAAAACGTGGAATCTCGGACAGACAGACGGAAGGACGGACATGACGAGCACAATAGGGCATTTTTTCCATAAATGAGAAAATGCGCCAAAAAGGAAAAGCGCCCGATGCATCTAGGCGCATATCAGGCGCATGGCTGGAGCGTGAGCGCCCGATTCATCTAGGCGCATATCAGGCGCATGGCTGGGGCGTGAGCGCCCGATTCATCTAGGCGCATATCAGGCGCATGGCTGGAGCGTGAGCGCCCGATGCATCTAGGCGCATATCAGGCGCATGGCTGGAGCGTGAGCGCCTGATGCATCTAGGCGCATATCAGGCGCATGGCTGGAGCGTGAGTGCCCGATGCATCTAGGCACATATCAGGCGCATGGCTGGAGCGTGAGCGCCCGATGCATCTAGGCGCATATCAGGCGCATGGTTGGAGCGTGAGCGCCCGATGCATCTAGGCGCATATATCAGGCGCTTGACTGGAGTGTGAGCGCTATTTGATCTTCATTTACCAATTTATTGCTGCCTTCTACTAGCTAGGTTCCGTAATTTATTGGCAATGACGTTCGTTCAAAGGAGATGAACTCTAGAGTAATATGTTTTTATTATATTTATGTTCATGTGAGAGAACGCAATAATGAATGTTATGCATTTTTTTATGTCACAGTTGTAGGGTTTCAGGTAGGGCGCAATAGGGGTTGAGGCAGGGGGTGGGGGTTAAGAGGAAAACAAGGCTGAACGAAGACAGCTGATGCTGAAGATTATTGATGTTTCCGATCGGTCGAACCACCGTCGGAAGAAGCGGACGTCTGAAACGCTGTGTCATATTGGCTTATGCTGTCTTTACCTAAAGTTGTATAACCAGAATGAAAATCCTAAAAGGGAAACATCAAATATAATGGATCGTTAGTTGAATAATTAATTCAACTACTGAATTTTTATCCGTCCTAAAAACATCTCCCCAAGTGACGATTATTCTTGTGCCTTACATAACATAACATAACATAACTTAGTGATGTCGGTGCTGAAGAGTGGGCCTGATGTGGCCTGTCAGGCTGTCACCGATTATACCGTTCATTATGCATATTTTCTTCTAACATTATATAGCTTCCTAAGTAATAACGTATTAAATTACACTGCAATCATGTCGTGATATAGAATATTATAGCTCGTACAAAGCAATGTAGCAACGAGATCGAGTAGCGAACGAGTTGTGCCAAGCATTGCGGTTTCGGAAGGCGTGTGTCACGGTAGCCAATAGGAGCATTCGATATAAATGACGTCACGGATCACAACGGCCACTAAGAACGTTCGCTATTTGTGACGTCACTGATGAAGTAAGTGTCATGTGATGCAGCTCTGCAGCCTCCCTCCCTCCACCGCATTTGATTTTTTTTTGCGTTTTGTGTTGCTCCAGCTGGAGTTTAGCTCGCGCAACCCATCAAACCCAAAACAATGTCATGTTGTGTTAATTACAGGAAATACTCAGTGTTACGTGTTGCTCAATGTTCATTAGTTACTCATGCATAGCACCTAAAACTACCAAAATTCAAACAAGGACCACAAACGTGTAGGGGTTAACATTCACATTTGAATCCCAATTTACATTCCTTACACGTCATGAATTACCTAATTACATACATACTTGATATTCATATTCAATCAGTCCTAAGTTTGTTTTCCTACACCAAGTTAAGGCTTGCATTTTAACTCATTGTGCGGCATGCCGTTATCTAATTCATTAATAATTGCAACTCTGCGAACTTGTTGCTAGACATGTGGAGAGTTACGCTGGGCGGCGCTCACTTATTATTTTGATTATGTGAGGTGTGTGGCGCACTGTGTCTTGCTTATTATTTGAGGTGTGTGGCGCACTGTGCATGTGTTATTACTTAAGGCTTATCACGCGATGTGTTTCACTTATTTCGAGGCACGCCACGTGGTTTAGACTGACTTGGCAACAACATCCCGCGCTTGTTGTTGCGAAAAAAAAAACACGTTCGCGCTGGTGACGTGGAAGAACACGTATGCCCCGGCAACTGCCGTAACCTGGCTGCGATATTGCGTAAGCTCCTTCCTCTATCCTGAATTATTTATAAAGATGGGTTCCCCAGATCAAGTCTAAAAATTGGTGGAATCTTTGAAAAAATTTGCGTATCGTATTTCAAAAAAAAAATAGATATCGTCTTTTTTGCCCTCTATGATATATGTATTTTATATCAATATTTCCTCGGAAATCGATGTAAGTTTGAACATTAATTTACATTGAATTGTAAAATCCGTCACAAATCGCTGAAGATGTTTAAATTTCTCTTGCGTTTGCGTTCCAGTAGAAACGTTACATTATCGTCTGCTAGAGAGCTCGTCGTCTGCTACACTGAACGTGGCGGTACGAGAAGTCACAGTCGATCAAAACGTTCGCCGCATCCCAGCCTGAGGCGGTCTCGTGATACGCTGAGTCGCTGACTGTACCTCACAAAACATTTGACGTCACAGCCTGGAACGACCTTTAGCAACAACCTTGCCAAAGGTTCAAACATCTTCTCAATACTTAACCCTCTACCGCCTGACTTGAGTAACCGGAGCAATTATTGTCACAAGCCTACTTCCCGACAAAGATAGGTTCCAGTGAGCGCAAAAAGACTTGCACTGATGTTTGCCGCCACGTACTATAACTTTAAAATGTTCTCTGTTGCGTACGAATGTCCTCAGGTTGCTACACTCAATAGTTTACGTATAATTTGCCGCCACGTACTACAACTTTAAAATGTTAACCAAACGTTTTCGTTTTACAGGAAATATCCTATCTCTCCTACGTGTGCTGGCGGGAAAGGTGTGCTGCGTTGACGCACAAGACGCACGTTTTGTTAGAAGCATCTTTCGCAGCACGTACGTCTTTTTGACGTAATAGTGAAGACTTCGTACGATCTCTAATATTTTCGACGTAATAGTGAAGACTTGGTACGATCTCTGTAACATTTTTGACGTAATATTGAAGACTTGGTACGATATCTGTAACATTTTTGACGTAATAGTGATGACTTAGTACGATCTCTGTAACAATTTTGACGTAATAGTGATGACTTATTATGATCTCTGTAACATTTTTGACGTAATAGTGATGACTTAGTACGATCTCTGTAACAATTTTGACGTAATAGTGATGACTTAGTACGATCTCTGTAACATTTTTGACGTACGTAATAGTGATGACTTGGTACGATCTCTGTAACATTTTTTACGTAATAGTGAAGACTTGATGTGATCTCTGTAATATTTTTGACGTAATAGTGATGACTTATTATGATTTCCGTGACATTTTTGGCGTAATAGTGAAGACTTAGTACGATCTCTGTAACATTATAAGCGTATTTCTCAGTTATTAATGTTATTCGTACCTAAATGCCTGGTAACTAGAGTTGCCGTCACCAGAAATGATGTAACAGAGATGGGCATATTAAAGACGTTTTTTCTTCGGCCGGATGTCGTCCTAGTGCAGCGGCATAATATTGATACATAATAAAATCGTTCATCGATTTAATCAGAACAAGAGACGGTTAAAAATGTTTTGTTGAATCATATGCGAAACATGGTTCTTCGCATATAAATATAAATATATATTTAAATACATCGCATATATATCGCATATATATATATATATATATAATCTATTTCACATCATATTTTCAGCTGCATCGTTTGTTGAACATTGCTAGGCATTTAAGGTTTCAATAGAAATTCAAGTGACACGGGAAAATTAAAAAGATTCTGTCATTAGAAATATTATCTAAAAACAACGACGGTTTGTTTTTTATTTTATGGAAATGTTAGCGGGAGAACTCTACCTTTGTAAAGAGTTAATGCAGTTAATATAAACTAACTCTAACTTTTGTGCCAGGATCGATGCAGCAGCACATATGACTCATCCATCACGCGACCCACTAGCATACGCATACTCATATACGTTACCAATGTTAGCGTTATGACTGTCAGCGTATTACGCTCTTCATAACCTTATTAACACGTAAAAAAGCTTCATATTCTCTTTAATGTCACAATTTGAATAATGGTAAAAAATCGGTCCCAGCGTATTACGCTCGTCATAAACTTATCAACACGTAAAAAATATAACTCAGTACTCACTGCAGTGAGTGACAGAGAGCGCATTTTCTCGTCGACGAAAACGTGAAGTCACGGACGGACAGACAGACGGACATGGCGAGCACAATAGTGCATTTTTTCATAAATGAGAAAATGCGCTAAAAAGCTTCATACTCTCAATAATGTCATAATTTTGAATAATGGTAGAAAATCAGATTAAGCTATGTTAATTAGTTTATTATCATTACTACAGGATTGATGAAAGTAGAAATCTATTAGTTATACAGATGGGGAATAATTTTTGACGTCTTCAATACATTTTTTTTTTTTGAGTGCAAAATAGCTGCATGTAGAAATATAGAAAAGAAAACCCGTAACCCGCGTTAACCATAACATTGCCATAAATTTTTTGCGGGCAAAATAGACTCTTTATCTAGATTGACTCGGCAGAAGCACGTATCGGTGCTACACGCAGTGTGTCAGAATTCTAAACGCTATGATCCATTCATTTATCTGAGTGAGCTCTCCACGAATAGAAGAATATTTGTATTTCACAAACCTCAGCTGACGCCAGTCTGTACATACAGTATATAATTTAATAATAAAAATATAATAATAATAATAATAATATAATAATGATAATAATGCATATATATTAGGTATCTAATAGCGGGCAAATCCTGCGTTGTCAACACCTCGAGTTTTATTGTTCTTGTATGAATGAATGAACCTGTACGAGCAAATATTGTTTGCGTTACTAATTAGTTAACTAATTTCTCTTACTAATTAATTAAGTAATTTGTATTGCTAATTGGTTAATTAATGTTTGTATTTCTAATTAGTTAACTAATATCTGTGTTAATAATTAACTATTAACTAGTTGTGTGAATAATTATTAACTAATTTGGGTAAATAATTAGTTAACTAATATGTGTTAAAAATTTCTTAATTGATTTCTGTTACTAATTATTTAACTTATTTGTGTTGTTAATTAGTTAACTAATATTTAATACTATTTAACTAATATTCAATACCAACTAATAAGTTACCTAGCAGGACTCCGAAACGTTTTCTCTTATAAGAAATGGTGAACTTTTTGGCTATTTTCTTTACTTTTAAATTCCTGGTTCCCTCTTCTATATTGCGCCGAACATGCACATGCAGAACGAAAAAGTAAGAATTCAGCCATTCGAATAAGCAACCAAAGTCTTTCAACATTCGGTCTCATAACAGCGGCAGAATTTATATAGAATCTCGAAGCGAGCAACCTCGCATTTCATAACATCGACCGTAAGTCAGTTTTATAATCACTTCTTAAAGCTTGCCTGCTTAAAAAGTATCCATCAACTCTAATGTCACGGACTCGTTCGGTTTGGAACTCTTTTACCAATTTGTAATACTGGTTGGAGTTGTTTGGTTTATGTACAAGGCAGTGGTGATATTTGAGAAACTGACCCCGGATCATGTGGGCGCTAGGGGGGCGGTCGACCCCCACTATAGAGCAGGACATGAACCGGAAATGCCTACCTCGGCTGTGCAAAGCCTGGGGTCTTACTTTCAAAACTCGTTAAGTAAACGTAAGTCCTTACGCTCTATTTTCTTGTCTATGATTTGCTCTATTTTCTTATTTATGATTGGTGGATTTTGCTTGAAAGGCCGTCAATGATTGGCTGATGAACTTACGATCTCTTAACTTTTTTTGAAAGTAAAGGCCCCGGCCTCGGATTGGCGGATGAATGCGTCGCAAAAAAAAAAACACTCGGTCGCCAACGCAACAAAGTTTTGAAATTAATGCGTAGAGAGTAATTCATTCACCGTTCAAACGTTCAAAATCAGATGCTTGTAAAAGTAGTTTGTTTGTACAAAAAAAGCGTCAATACGAAGCTATATACTGGCGGTCTAGCGCTGCAAGTTTCGCTTGTTGCTATGGCAGAACTCGCTCACTGAGACTCAAATAACGTCAATTCAAAACAAACGTATCGAATATTCCTTAACTGGTCCTGGTTATGTCAGACATAAGAATGTATATTCACAACTAAGAGTGCTGTATAGTAGAATAAGAGTAATTATTTATAATTTCTGATTACTTATTTATAATTACTGATTACTTATTACTGAGTAATTATTTATAATTACTGAATTACTTCTCTATATTTCTAATATATACCAGCTCAAGTATGATAACCTGACATCCTCTTTACATCTTCTCACCCACATATGATTGGTCCCGCTTTTCCAACGCTATTCCTACCAAAATCTTTAATTAATGAAGAGTTGCGTGCCTTGGGATTTTAAAAACTCAGCTACTGTCAAGAGCTCATTTATTCCTTCTCCGTAGGTATCACATTATACATTAAAAATATGCGTTTAAAAAGTACTTTTTAAAGACACCAATTCTAATATAAGTCCGGTGTCTCCGATGTTACACATACATGTACAATGAATTTCTAATTTTATGTTTATATATAAAAAAAATTATTTTTAAATTATTTTTTATTCTATTAATTGATTCATGCATGGTCTCCGACTTAAGACAAATGGGAAAATTTTCAGATTGATTGGACAGGTAGAAGTGTGTTAAATTATAAGATTTGTAGCAGACAGACAAGCAACAAGAAATGAAGTTAAATAGAACTGTGGTAAAAATTAACTTACGATTTTATATAAAATTCGCACAACCGCATGATGTTCACTTTTGTTTTCAAGCAAGCCAAGACTTCAGAGTTGGTAAGGTTTTGGCATCACATGCACGCGTTGCATCACAACCACGATAGCCTTCGTAATTGGTAACATTTGGCATCACACGCAAGCGTTGCATCACAACCACGACAGCCTCCGTAATTGGCAACGATTTGTCATCACAAGCAAACGTTACATCACAACCACTACAGCCTCCGTAATTGGCAACGTTTTGGCATCACACGCAAGCGTTGCATCACAACCACGACAGCCTCTGTAATTGGTAACGTTTTATCATCACATGCAAGCGTTACATCACAAGCACGACAGCCTCCGTAATAGGTGACGTTTTGGCATCACATGCAAGCGTTGCATCACAACCTCCGTAATTGGTAACGTTTTGCATGGCATCACATGCAAGTGTTGCATCACAAGCATGACAGCCTTCGTAATTGGTAACATTTGGCATCACATGCAATCGTTACATCACAAGCACGACAGACTCTGTAATTGGTAACGTTTTGGCATCACATGCAAGCGTTACATCACCACCACGACAGCCTCCGTAATTGGTTACGTTTTGGCATCACAAGCACGACAAACTCTGTATTTATTAACGTTTGGCATCACATGCAAACGTTGCATCACAAGCACGACAGCCTCCGTAATAGGTAACGTTTTGGTATCGCAACCACGACAGCCTCCGTAATTGGTAACGTTTTGGCATCACAAGCACGACAGCCTCCGTAATTGGTAACGCTTTGGCATCAAACGCAAGCGTTGCATCACAACCACGGCAGCCTCCGTAATTGGTAACGTTTTGGCATCACATGCAAGCGTTACATCACAACCACGACAGCCTCCGTAATTGGTAACGTTTTGGCATCATAACCAGGACAGCCTCCGTAATTGGTAACGTTTTGGCATCACATGCAAGCGTTGCATCACAACCACGACAGTCTCCGTAATAGGTAACGTTTAGGCATCATAACCTAGCACCTGCTGATGTCATAGGCGCCGCGTTTCCGGCACCCGCATAACCTGGTGCAATAACCTACCCGGCGACATTACTCGGAGCTGCAGTGGTCCACGGGAACTGTAGAGCGTCCTTATCAATTCACTTTTTCTTGCTAAAATGTAATCCTAGCAAGAAGAAGAACGGCATTCGATCGTAAAACCGTTACTTTTTCGTGCTAATCAAAATTTAATCTTAGAAAGAAGAAGAACGGCATTCGATCGTAAAAACGTTACTTTTTCGTGCTAATCAAATGTAATCCTAGCTAGAAGAAGAACGGTATTCGATCGTAAAAACGTTACTTTTTCGTGCTAATCAAATGTAATCCTAGCTAGAAGAAGAACGGTATTCGATCGTAAAACCGTTACTTTTTCGTGCTAATCAAATGTAATCCTAGCTAGAAAGAAGAACGGCATTCGATCGTAAAACCGTTACTTTTTCGTGCTAAACAAAATGTTGTGCTAGCAAGAAGAAGAACGGTATTCGTTCGTAGAACCGTTTTGTGCCAAATGTGAGATTCCGTACGAAAATGTAAATTATAGTCAGATTTATATTAGATGGTTATTCGTCATTAACACAAACATTAACACTCTCATTCTATTGCTCACCAAAAGAGATGTTGCATCGGGCCATGCAAACGTCAAGCAAGATTTCTGCTAGTCATGAGTGGAATTTGCGGGGGGGGGGCCCGGGGGGTAATGTATGAACATGTGTGCACATGTCATATTGGATCTAAAACTGTGTGATACAATTTTACGTTATGCTTAGCTAATATTTTGGAACTAATCATGCTACTAGGCTAGATCGATCTCGAATATATGAACCCAGTTCAATCCACATCCTCAGAATTCCACCCTGCCCGCTACGAAGGCGATGCTTATATATATGAGGTTTCTGAGAACTTTCTGGGCAATGGGACTGGACGACGGAAACTTTTATCTCTTGTCGGCAACTCTCACTTGCAGGCCTTAAGGTTCGAATAGTATTGACGACAGTTAATTTAACCTTAAAATTTCCCTCCTCTCCTCAGGTGATATGAAGCAAAAGTTGGTTTTGGCGCACAAACCAAGGTCATGCTGAAGCACCGCCTTCGACGGCTACCAGGCGCTGCGGATGCAGGTTCAACTTTACCTTCAGAATAAGAATGATTTTATCTTGGCCTCGCAAGTTTTTTCAGCAAAAAAATTGTGAAAAATTGTTAATTTAATTAACATTTACCATAAGCTCCAACTGAAAGGATATTCGAATAACTAATAAATACAAATAGTGATTGAAAATGTAAATGATTACAGAAGGAGAACGATTTTTAATTCATAGAAGTAGAGTCTATTGTTGCTAGACTTGATTCGCATTTACGTTTACCCAGATAGCCTTCACTCAAAAAAATTTGAATGCGCTGCCCATGGTTGAACTAGTAGTATATATAGTTCAACCATGGCCCTGCCGATGCTCATTTGGAAGCGCATGACGTGTGGCAGCACCGTAGATCCGGTTCCGGAATTTAGCATCTTGCGCTCTGGAATTTGCCACTTCTTTCCCGCTTTTTGGCCAATAATTGTTAGGATCCTAGTGAAATTATTACTCACAATATATTATTTCGAGGTATTTAAACTAATACATTAATTGATGCATGTTTCAGCCCTCCGAATCTGTAGTAGTCAACCGAAAGATAACATTAAAATGAGCCATAATCATTGCTCCATTATTATTGCCCGAAGGATGAAGGAAAAATGACTCGGGGAAATCCGCTAAAAATTGTTCAAAATACCGGTTAGTAGAGAAACCAGTGCATGAGATCGTCTAATATATGACTGAAGTAATAAAAAAAATGGGCACCCATATTTATTTAAAATTGTACGAAAATTTAATATTCTCACATAAAGGGAATTATAAAAACTTAAAACTATCAAGATCTAGCGATATGAATTTTTAATAAATTTATTTGTATATATTTTTTCTATATATAATATATGTAGTATATTAAATTTTTTTTAATAAATTTTATTTATAATTTCTTTTTAATATAAAACCGATATAAATATTTGAATAAAATCAAATTGTCGATCAATTCTTCATCGCGCATTTCATCTATATAGCCGCTGAGGACTGAGATGTAGCGCCCGCTATATAAGCCCATAGGTGAGGGATTACTATACTCTAGAGAGAACATCTTCCTATACTATAGTACTATAAAATACTCAATAATATAAGTACTTAATACTCATGAAAATAATACTTAAGACTTGTACAGTCACGCGTATCATTAATACAGGCGACTCGGATGCGTCGTATAGGATACGATGATCAGCAACTGCAGTTGAACGCTCGTTACACGTTTTTTTCTGCATCTATAATGATGTTTATAATAAGTTAAAAATATTAAAATTTGGGATATATAATTAATTGAAAGAGAATGCGTTTCTTTAACAAGGAAAAACCGAAAAAATCAAAACTTGTGGGATAGGAGCCGATGTCAAGTTAACTATGTAGAGTGTATTGTATACAACAATGAATGCATGACTTTATTCGAGTGTTGAATACTGGTATTGAGTCTTGTTCTCCATCATTTTCTAGTGTAAATTTAAAAAAAAAATTACGTACTTATTGAGTTTTTAGCTTTATTTATTTTATATGATTAATATAGCTGTACTGCACGCTTGAAAAAAAAAACTATTCCTAGAATTCCTTTACGAAACAGTAGCATTCAAACTTCAGTTTTAATGAACATGGGTGAAATAAAAAGGCAGACGTAGATCGCATTGTTATAATTAGATTTAAATCCCTACTGCTAATATGTACTTTTCAATGCTGTAATCGGAGTCAGACATGGGTGAAATAAAAAGGTAGACGTAGATCGCATTGTTAAGCATTGTTATAATTAGATTTAAATCCCTACTGCTCATATGTACTTCTCAATGCTGTAATCGGAGTCAGGAAGGTCAGCATTGCTGACTCAGCAATTTGCATTGCCAGATGATAGGCGGCGTCTCAACCAGGGTGCCATATAATGGCTTGAGAAAACGGCCAAATACGCTCACAAAAAGGCCTAAACCGGCCACAATGCAACAATTGTTAGTAAATTTTTCATGTGCATGGCTATAATTATCTTTTTCGTGTTTACATTGAAAAATCATTTTTCGTGTTTACATTCCCTGTATCAATCCCATGGCTACTGTATTTTTTGTCTGCCTAAGCAATAGAAGAAAGGACCGAATCGTTCAATTTGGCCATAAAAAGGCCTAAAAAGAAATCTGCTCTCAGCTGTCCAGTAGAACTGCTCGGAAGGTTGTGCTGGCGCGCTGGGCACGAGTGACTCACGGTCACCAGTTTATGACTGGAGTGTTCGGGATGCCTTCGGTGCCATAACGCAATTTTTTTAGGGTTTCTTTTGACAGCGTGAAACTGATATTTTTCGCTGCCTGCCATCAAGATTTTCCATTCTATATTACACTCAAGCTTAATCACACTCTTCCTTTATGTTATTTAAAGTAATTGAAGACAATAGGATTATTAAACATGAGTAGTAACTTGGCACCGCCGCACGCATTGCTCGGTCAGGGAAGACCTAAATCTGACGCGCTATTGGCTGCCTGATTCCGCACCTGCCTTGCTATTGGCTGCTGCCGGAGGCGCGGTCGCGCTGCATTGTGCTAGTTCTCGTCGATATGCCCGACTTACGCTCAGCATGTGGCAGATGCATTAAATATATTTTATTAATTAATTGTTCATATAAAATGAGTTTTTATCCAGTGTTAATAATTAAAAAATCAGTAACTTCTATATATCTGAAATACTGCAGTTGACGGCTTAAGGTTCTAAGTACTGAAAATTGGTCAAACGGATTAGCAGGTGCTGTAATTCTTCTAAATTAATTCTGTATGTACAAAAATATTTAATTCATCGTATATTATGCATGGCTTCCTAAAGATTTGCTCACTGTTGTTATTTTTGTCAGCTCTTTCTATTTGATGTTATCTGTATCAGCGAATATATATACTAACAGGTCACTGAGCGATAACTAAACGGCGACAGAGGGTTCGCCGCTAACTGAACGATGACGAAACTGCATAGGACTTGGACGTTGACTTATCCCATTATACGAGGAAGACGATTAAAGACACAATTATCATATTAACCTCTCGCGAGATGATAATATCTTCTTTTCTTACATTTCTGCTATTTGCATTCAAGAATAAATACTTGTAATAAAACGAATGTTGTATTTATTCTACGTATTTATGATAGGATGCTAACCTATTCCCGTACATTATGAAAGAATATTCACGGACGCGTTGAGAGTAATAATGTTTCACAAAATAACAAAATTTCCGGGGCATATTACTTACGAGCAGAGTCGGTTCTATGGTGATTTAAATTCCAATGTAAGTGGACAGCGATACGCGGAAATTCAGCCTTTATTGCTTTGAGCACACATTTGTACATGAGATGAACGAACCTGTTCAGGATATTCATGATAAATAGCCTGCATTGACTCATCTCGAGGGTAAACATGCAGTGTATGCTGATAGAGGCCTGGGAACCTCCAGCAATTTGTGAATGAAAGCCCCTATCTGATGAATGAACGTACGCGGGCGGCTGATAGTACAACAATTACTACAGAAAACTAGCATCCAGTTGATGATGCTAATTAATTCTAATTTAATGATGCTATTGATTTATTTTCATAGATTTCACGGATATTTATACTTAAAGTTCGACAATACAAAAATTTTGCACTATCAATCGAATTATTTCCATTGCTTTTCTGTTATAAGAAGATGATAGTATGACGAACCAAATCTCGGCTATTTGAGATAAGATAATGCGAATAGAATTATTTTTCTTATCGTAAATGTTTAGGGCAATTTTCTTTCATTCGAAGATGGTAATTATTTCTTATTATTCCGCGTTTTTTGTCTACTCGTTTCCTTGGAAGTAATTAGAGTTACAGATGGGACATTTTCACAGACCGGTCACTGCAAGCGTGAATGCATGGGAAAACCCATCGAGAGTTAAGCGACGTTAATTATAGAATTATGGGATCATGCAGACAATAGTAATGATCTACAATAATGGAAGTGATGCTTCACCTAACAACATAGCTCATTACCTACCAAACGTTTCCGTCCCGTGTCGGGTTGGTAAGGTAACAGGATGCGTACGTTAACTACTAGACAAAATTTTCTGTGACCCGACGAATGCATGCGGTGACTAACACACTCTCTCTCGTGCAACGAGATAACAGGATTTCCCTGCTTTGAAAGATAATAACGAGCGTAGGAGATAGCAACGTATTTTTTCATTGACATTTAAGAGGTGCTGATATGCAACTATTTTTACCAGGTTCAGACTTCGGCGTGGGAATACGAGTTACCGGTCGGATGGTCCTGTTGATAAATGGAAAGAACGACCACCTTCACACAAGTGGCTTGGGGAAATCTTAATTTTATCTAATTTTCCTTAGTAGCAATTCAGTAATATGAGATATCCTGGATGGCGTGGGCGGCTGCAAGTGCATTTCCTATATTCGAAAAAACAATTCAATAATGCTCCAATGTTATCCATCGTCAGGATATTTAAAGGATACCTAAAGGAAATATATATTGTTATATATTTCCTAAAGGTATATTCAAAGGGAGTATTTCATACGACGAGCGGCGAGGAAGTATATAGAAAAGCTACCATAACTCCCTATTTGGTCCGTTATTCTCATGGCACTAAAGAAACAAATGGGTCAAATTGTCGAGATATTGGCACACTTTCTGCACGTAGCACTGATACGCCCCCATTTGCCGGACCAAACTTGAGCAGGATTACCCACTCAAGATCTACATCGCTATTCGGGAAAAATGTCACTAATTTTTCTAAGTGTAAAAGAAACCAATTTTACAATTATTGGCTGAAAAAAAAAATTTGACGAGCTCATTTAAAAATGTAAATAACAAACATACCCCTGTCGTGCACTCTAGAATTCATGCCTCCTTGATTATGTAAGAAAATCATACTCGTGTTCAGCTCCTGATTGCTTTTATTTCCTACGATATATGTTATACAGCTTCATTATATCCAATTAATATCAGCGGACGTCATTCTTTAAACAAATAACAGTATTTAAAGTTTTCCGTGAAAGTTATGAAGCCATTTTCCAACATGCTTTAAAAATTCCATCTTAAAACATGCCTGCAGCTTCATACGATCATACATGGTTGAACTAGTGCATCTTCAACCGTAATGCCCCCTGTCATGATACGCGTGCATTCCTCTACAGTGGCAAGGTTGTCTGTCATACCTGATAACACTTTTTCTCAGAACCCACTACCAGGCTAGACGTGTTCATTCCAAAAAGCACTCAGCGCGGCAGCACAATGTTTTTTTTTTCAAGATTTTGACCTCAGTGACTCCCAGTCGCAACCATACAGACGTCGCTTGCGATATAATGTTTCCACTGTTTTCATTCCACATTCAAATAGCCATGCTCTTTTTATGAATGATATAAAAATATTAAGTTTCGATGTTAGTTGAGCGAAAGAACTGCTGACCAGCGACTGGTGTGCCATTGACGACTGGCACTTGAAATTGCCCAAGTTTAAACTAAATTTACTTCGTGCCTTATGGGCAGAAATTGTAGAAAATAAACACAATATTTCCCGTGTAGTTCTGATCATGGTTGAACTAATTTGATGAGCTGTAGGAGGAACGGATACGTAACACAACGCTTCCTGTCACTCATTTTTTTTTTATAACATTGATGTAGGTAGGTAGTGAACTGAAGCAGCATTGTTATATAGATGCACGCGGTGATTATGTATTTTAAGCTCTCAAATGCTATAATCATTATCAAACAATTAGGGAGCACAAGAATTCACTAATCCAGTTATTGGCAATTTCTGCAAATATCATTTAAACGAGAAAGTGTCTTTTCCCACGTGGACGTGGCTTGCGCTTGGCGCCTGCGCGGTAGCAGCGGAACGCGTTTCAACCTGAAACATCGGCCAGCTTCTTGGGCTCACACTTTCACGGGACTCGCCTGGAAGTATATAGAAAAGTATTCGGACTTCGTCTTTAATTTAAAAACCACTGAAACTACCATGTCAGTAATTTTCTGTTGCCAATAATTTCTATTGTGATTTTCCAATGCCAAATAATACATCAGATAAGTTAAAAATCTCAATTATTCTCAGAGAACCCTCAGATATATTTCATGAATTATTCAGAATTTATTTGTGAATGATTTAAGCTAAGCCAATTACCATACTTGCAGATGCTTCGTCCAAAATTTTAATTTGTAAAATATTGGTTCGTCTGCAAGTTCTAATTTATAGAACTTTTCAAATTAAGGAAACGTTCAATGGGTATTTAAGTAAGCAGTATCTTCGGTCACCTTTGAGATAAATGAACGCTGCTTGCTTCATATGTCATTAATCCTTGAATCGAGTTCAAACGTTGGAAATTGTGTCAGTTCTGATTACAGTGGTACTAAACTTTACCCTTCCTCAGCACCTCAGAAGCGGTATTTTTAGCCATCCTCCTTTTACCCCCTCGCTCAAGGCCACACATTGTGCTTGACACTTGCATTAATCCCCCATATATTATAATCATTTTTTATTTACATCGTAACTGTAGTTCTATACATCAATCATGATTTTCACAAAATTT
This sequence comes from Hyalella azteca, assembly GCF_000764305.2. Taxonomy (NCBI): domain Eukaryota; kingdom Metazoa; phylum Arthropoda; class Malacostraca; order Amphipoda; family Hyalellidae; genus Hyalella; species Hyalella azteca. The sequence continues at coordinate 114,593 of NW_025945661.1, read as the reverse complement.
TCAAATATTAATTTTTTATTGGATATATTGGTTTGTTTCTTCAACCACAAACTCTCTAAAGTTACACGTCTATTGACATGTAGCAACTCCAGCAGCGAGCACGGCAGCGGGAACAAGGTAAGACATGTTTAACTGCAACGTTTTACTCTCAATCTCGATTTTTAGCTGCTATATATCATGTTTGTTGGCGTAACCTTTGTAGTTCATTCAAAATGATTTTATATGTTATCTGAAAGAAGAAGAAAGTTTGAGTTCATTCGGAATTTGCAAGCTGATGCAACAAGTTTTTCTAGAACATTCCCATTCATTGCTCCGGGAAGACAAATTGGCAATCGCTTGCAACTAAGCTACTTTATCTTCAAGATGCCCTCGGTCACTTGTTACAGGTAATGAACGTTTAATGTCATTATTTGTGATAATTTAATTTTTTCACCACTAAAAACTTATATAAAATGACCATTAATTTAAGTATTTGATATTTAATAGAAAAATTATTTTGTACAATAGTTTAAAAATAAAATTGAACATCCGTGTGTGCCTGAAATTTTCTCATATCCAATTTTGTTTAATAATTTGTATTGATTGGTAATTTGATCAAATTCTAGAACAATTGTTATCGTGATAAATGAAATGTGATTGTGGATTAGTTCTGCCACTTGCATTTTTGTAATACAGCTGCTCAACATGATGCAACCGGCATCGGCCGCCTCCATAAATTGAAACGTTTCAGATGGTGAGCTAGTCATAGTGCCTTCTGCCGTTGCGGTGTGCGCAGTGTGACAGTAGACTGCTCCGGGTCAGCTCTAGCTCACTCACTCTTGCTGATATACTAATCACGTTTTAAAGTGAAATTTCTTTGCGCTAATTAATCCATCCCTTGCAAATAACTGTACGAAAATGGCGAATGATCCAGCCACTGAACTCCTTCAGTGCCTCGGCCCGCAAATCAATCCGATGTTGAACAACATTTTTTCTATGCCAGAATTTCAGTCAATGTACAGAAAAGTTGAAGAAAAAATAAAACAAGATCCCAGAAAAGAAATACTTGAAGCTGTACTTGAATGTTCATACAATGATTCAGTTACTGAGGTGAATAATATAGTTAAAGATGAAGATGGATTCCAGAAGGGCTTAATGGCAAATGACGATTTTGATGAGGAATTCGTTTATAACAACCATGCCCCGATGGACGAAGTCAACAGCTGCTGCACCATGCCATACTTCCAGGCTGGATTTGATCAAAATATATCACTTGATCACTTGAAAATCTCTCATCGTCCGATATCGCCGGTAAGTTTAAACGGGAATATTTTTTTATCCTCAATCTCTAGAAAAAAATTGAAAAATTGCGTCCTAGGTAACTACAGATTATCGACTTCTAATTGTGTTGTGTTACCTGCCTGAAGTTAATCATGCACTCTCATATTATGCCACTATGACTATGTGAGTTCTGAGGTAACATGTCAAATTGTCCATCGTGTCTCGCAAGGCTTTATGATGAGAATAGTTTTATAATCATTTTGAATTTTGTCATATTGAAGTTTTGAATGGTCATGTTCTGTCACAATTTTCGCTGCATCTTAGGATCTTACCTTATTGATAGCTAATTCAATTTTCTATCCATATGAATTTGTGCTCAAAAATTTAACCTTAGCCATAATTGTTATCAAGAAATTAGGCAAATAAGATCAACCCAGATGCCTACAGCCTACGTAACGTTTTTGAAGGAAGTAAACCATTTCAGCCGGCAATAGGCAACGTTGTTACTTTATCGGAACGTTAATAACACATTGTTGCTTTGACTTTTGAAAAATTTCTAAGTCGATCGAATTATTAATTATCAAGTACATGATTTCATAAGGCTGAGCCTCTGAGGAACTGATGTCTCGAAATAAAATATGTCTTTTTACTTTTTGTAGTCGCGCTTCGTGCGAAATGGAATGAACTCTGTGCAATTTTTCATTAGAATATAAACAAATGTGTGAATTTTTAGGAATTTTACATAGATTACCTGGCCTTGACCTTTTGTAGGGCTAAATACGTAGGGGAGAATACGTAACTTCATTCGAACTTATTTATACTGGGCCCTACGTCAATCACCAAAATATCTCGAGGTGAGATTGATTTCATTTCAACATTTGCTAGTGCCATCAGCTTTCTTCTCAGGTTGGGGAAAGAAATATTTTCTATTTGAAATTAAATTATATTAGAAAATTTTTTTATGAGTAACTGCATTATAAGCACCACTTTTGCAGTTCAATATTAAACTCATGGTCCCATTTTTCGTTTTTCAGACTTCAACGTTTAGAGCGGCTTCTTCAGCAAGTCAAGTTGGTTCATCGTCATCGGCTGAACGCACTTCAGTTCGGCGACAGGCGAGGACGAAGAGATTTGGCGCGGGTACGACCCGAGTCCGTTCGAGCACGGAACCCAGCTCTAGCGGTCAACCCAGTTGGCAACACAACATTGGAACAAACACTGAGGAAGAAAATTCTGTCTTGTTCAACCAACCTCGTGAAAGCGTAGGCGGCTATAATGGTTTCGGCGACGTTTTTCGTGAAGCACACAATTGTCTCCTTGATGCAGAAACTTCGCACATACCCAGTAATACTATTCAGTTCAGAGTACCAAGTCCATCGCTGAGTCATAATTCACACCGTCACAACTCTGGAGAACCTCTTCATTATGATGACAGCGTATCAGATTCAACATATCCATACTCACCTTGTCAAAGCTCCATTACCGACATCGATGCTCTATCGCCCCGTCCCTCCTCTTCCTCATACTCGGAAGGATCTTTTATACAGAGTCCGTACATGAATGACTCATGCACTTCTCCAGACTCTAATCCATCGCCATCACCTTGCCTGCCGTTTGAGAACAAGATTGTGGTAAATTCAAGAGGTCAAAGTTATTCTCTCAGTCGCAGTGGACAACCGGGAGCATTTACGAAAAAGAAATCGCAGCGCATGTCTCTTGCCGGACTCACTGAGGCTGATAAGAAGAACAGGATTAGGGATCAAAACAACAGAGCTTCTCGTGAATACAGAGAAAGACGCAAGAGCAAAGACAATTTTTTACTGACGTCTATCAACGAACAGGAGCAAGTTTTACGTGAAAAAAAGGCCTCTCTTCAACAATTGCAAAATAAAATAACAATTCTGACACGTGTCTTCGAAGAGCGCCGAAAAAAAGGCTACTTCTATCCCGAATATGAAGCCAGGAGGGATGTTTTTTTACGGATAGACAAAATTTTGACTTCTATGTAAATATACCGCTAAGGTCTTAAAATGTTGAAGTATTTTTATGGAGATGTTGTATTTCTCTCAATTACGTGTTGTATGTTCAATAGACAAATTAGAATCATTCTATTTTATTAACGTTACACATGTCGTGAAGTGAAGGACTCATATTGTCGGAGTTGCTTTGATACATTCTACATTATAAGTCACTATGTAATTTTAATTATATTATTTTGGTTCAAACAACTTTTTTAAACAATGAGTATGCCCCACAATTTTATGTACGATTTTTTTAAATGTATAGGAAATTTTATTGCACAGTTATCTATAATTCAATAATTTTAAATTTGTCGTTACATTTGTTACTGAAGAGTAGATAAAACTAGGTATTATTTCAAAATTATTTAAAATGCCTTCGTTTTATATGAATTTTTGTTCATAATTTGTAATAGAAATTTAACTTCCCGTCGTGTGCCATGTATTCGCTCGTATGCGACTCATTCAAGATGAAAGCTTGTACTGATTCGAACAAAAAATAAACTTAAATTACAAAAAAAAAACTAGTGTATCTATGGGATTTTTACATTCAAAATATTTTCGTAGTATATCTTGAAAAAAAGTCCTGTTTTACTTTAATTTTGTTTACTCTTATACTTTGTAGTCTAAGTCGTTATTTAAGTTATAAAGCTTAAAACCTGTTAGCAGCAGCCTTGTAGCGTAGTTGAAAATCGTGTAAGATCTGTGCTTCGGTTAATATACCAGATGAATCCTGTCTTCCTCAATTCCTCCTACATGCGTATGTTGAATAAGTAAATTCGACACGTTAGATTACTCACGTTGAAGTAGGAAATCATTGCTTTCAAGACTTGAACCACTTGAAGGTTTCGTTCATTCGCCGCGTATCACTAACTATTAATTCTATCAGTTGCCATAGCGTGAACCATAATGCGGTTAGCTCGGCGACGCTTAAGTTAGGTAATCCATGAAGTTGGAGAATTACCGAACTCGGTCATCCCTAACTCCATCATCCCAAAGTAGTTGCTAATTTCGAGACTATATTAGGTGCAGGCAGGGTGGCCCAGTGGTTAAAGTTCAGAGTACCACGATTGGTGCAAAGAGCCCAAGTTCCAGTTATCAAGCAACAGGGATACTAGAGGCTACTCTTTTAAGTATGCTCGCAAGAGGCAGATGTCGACTCAGCGTACGTAGCAACTTATTTTCACAGCGAGTAATTAACTCATGGAATAGTCTGCCAGAATCGGTCGTCACAGCGCCATTTGTAAACAGCTTCAAGAGCAGGTTCCACAGTTTCTGGAGGGACAACCCGGCCCGGTACAGCTCTTCATGCTACGAGTGATGAGGCTTCAAACATCTTGGAACAGACACTGTGACGTGCGCGGTGCTGATAAAAATTGTTGTCGACCGATGAACAGGACCTTAAATCGTATTGTCAAAGTCAAAGAGAGGTGCGGGTTAGATCTCAGCTCTGTGCGCCAGTTTCTGGTCAGAATCGGCGAGGAGCAGAATTGGAGCAGGGAGTGGTGTGTTCGAGACAACATCGAGCTGTGAATGTTCTGCGATGTTAAGAATCGGCGACAGGCCTACGGCCTAATAAATGCTGAAACCGCTATTATTATTATTATTATTATTAAGTGAATTGAGGAAAGACTGGATCAAATACACAAATTTTACACGGAGTTCACATTATTCTAGTATCGCTTAGAAACTCGGCAATAAAAACTTTTAATTGTAAACATAATACACACGCACCAAAATAAAAATCATATCCTAAATTCGGAGGTGTTGCAAACAATGAATGGTTCAAACTTCACCGAACTACAGCCGACTAAACCGTGAATCGAGGAATTTTATTTATTATTCAAAGTAAAGTTCACAATTCAACAGCAAAATATAACTTTGGGAGTTTCATTTAATATTGATGCTCGTGTATCGTTTGGTGCTCGTTCGAACGACGTTACACGATGGTCGGCTCTTGTGACAGCGCAACGGGGCCGCAGCCGCACGCACTCCGCAGCCATTGTGCAGAACTGCAGATTCCTTTCGGACGGCGTAGTTTAATTCCGTGGACATTGGCGTTGATGCGTTATTTGAACAATTTAAACTTAGGTGAGTCATAAGTTAACTTCATGTTGAATATATCTTAGTTCATTGTAATGTGAGATTAAATGCATATCGTTGGTTTTCTTACGGTTTAAACAACTTTAGCTCCTGAAAGCCTCCTGTGCAGGCTTGATAAGGCTACCCGTCAGAAAATTCTCCGGTCTGTCTTGCGGCAGTCTTCAAGCCTTCGCGAGCACATCGGTGAGCACTCATTGAGAAGTAAATATCTCCAAGACAACGGTGAGCTTTAAATATCTAATAGACCAGTAATATATTTCGATTAAATATTGCACGTGTCACGTGTGTATATTGGCACCTTCTGGCTGGCCAGGCTTTGTATGGGTCGTTAAAAAAAGTTTCGATTGGTAAGTTATACAGCAAGAATTTATCCTGGACCTAATAGGCTATATTATAAAAACTTAATTGATGATTTCAGCAAAACATTGCATGTGCACTCCTAACCATCCTGCGGCGATTTTGAACACATGAGAAAATTTTCAATTTCATTTGCAGTAAAAAAATAGCATTGAATTTGCTGGAAAAATAATTACTCAAAAAACGTATGCTGAATGAAAAGATTTTCCTAATTTTGGTAAAAACCATATCCTATATCTTCCTTCTCTAGCTATGAGCTAGCCTATGGAGTATTTCTATGAGTCTACAAAAAATACATTTTTAGTCGTTTGAACGAGCTTTGAAAAATAAACGGGTACAGTACAGTTTCAGCTTGCCTTAAAACCAAGAAATTTCTTTGTAATTTCGTCCTTCGTAGAGTTCATTTACCATGTGAGCAATATATATTCATTGACAACAGGCTTTTTTTTAGCGATTTGTGCAACCAAATTTAAGTGGGAATATAAAATGGAATGAATTGTCGAAAATACGTTTCCTTTACGGTCTATATAAAAAATGATGTATTTATAGGTAAAATATAACTTAGGAAATTTATTTGAATAGTTACGCACGTGTGGCGTTGGCTCCTCGTTCAAACGACGTTGCACGAGGTTTTCGTTCGATTAGACGGCTTCTATGCCTGCGTGTAAACGATGATTCTGGCATTTGTCGAGGAGCGCAATGCTGTCGTTGATCATTTGATTGATGTGTCTATTAAGCTATGGTGAGTACTGAGTAATGTCAATCAACATAGTTTTTTTATATGTCCATTTAGTGGAAACGTCCTGCTAGCTGCTGCTTTGCTGTATTGAGATAGACTGTTCGGGCCACGGTTGAACTACTTGAATTTTGAAAACCTAGGTTCAACCATAGTTCGGTCAAGCAATTTTCTATTTTCGGACGTCTATTTTGACTGTGAGAATTCTTCTAAAACCTATATCTTCCTGAGTGTGGCTTGCTGTATGCAAGAGATAAAAATCTTCCTAAGTAAGCTGCTGCTTTTATGTTTACTGTTTCATCATTCATCCATGACTCATTGCCCATCGCCATCGGCCATCACCATCGATGTGAGTTCAGTATGACTGTACCTGCTAAAGTGAACCCATAGTGAACCACTATGTTAGCATACTACAAAGTTAAAGTATGAACGACACCACCCATTGTTTTGATTTGGTCTGTTTATTGATTTGTTGATTGTTTTAATCAATGAACTTAACTGATTTCTTTTTCTATTGCTTAGTTTTATTAAGAGTAGAAGTTGGAGTGTTGACCATTAAATTGTAGTAGGTATATCTTGTGACTTGTGTGTTGTTTACCTAATCAACCCTGCAGGCCTGATGAGTGCATTTTTAATTCATCCATTTAAAAGTGTTTAAGATTTTGGATAAGGATTGAATATTGATATTGTCTTGTCATATTCAGAAGATGACATGATACCAAGATAGTCTTTAGTTGTTAAAAGGAAATGTATCCTAGAAAGAGACAAGGAGTAGGCAAGTCTTGTAAATAATTTCAATTATATAATTGTTGGATGGCATTTTTCTTGGTTGATTTAAAATTTGAATTTTTGAATGATGTTTATTGACTGGTAGCTATAGTTGTGACTTGTGCAGGTGATATGGTATGATGGAGCCGTGCAGACCAGCAGTGGTGGCTGACACCAAAGTTAAGATAGCTGATGATGCTGTTGGTGAACCTGCCCACAAAAGAGCTAGATATTCCATAAAGGCAGGACATGATTTTATTTTCTTTGTATCAAAATTTATTCTAATGTTTTGAAGCTCAAATGATAGGATTATTGAAGGAATTCCACTATGACCTGGGTTTTTAGGGAAATGTCAATTAACAGCAGTCATTTTAGGTTTTTATTCTTTTCATTTTAATCATCATCTCAATACTTCCATCATCTGTTAGTAGTTGGCTAGTGCCATATGAATTTATGAACATGCTTCAAAGTTAAAAATCAATATGTTGCTATCCTTCCCATCATTTTCACTATGGGGGAACATTTGGGTCTAGAATAAATAATATTGTCTTTTTAATATTCTGAGCTCATTTTGTAGCTTTGCAGCCATAGACCTGTAGTATGTGCATCAGTGCATGTGTGAGGCAGTTTATATAAATGTAAGAAAGCTGGTACTGTGGTATATATATATAGTTACAATCTCGTACATTTTAAAATGTGCCTTTATGGACAATTATTACAGGTATTTCTGAAAAAGATGGTTTTTAAATTAAATTAGATAATACATGATGCTATTGTCGTAAGTATTAGGCAATAGTAAGATGGGGATTCAGAACCAAGAAAGCTTTTTACCATTTAGCTATTTTTTGAACTTTCAGTTTATGGCCAATTGAACTATTGAATTTTTTTAGCTCATAAAGTTGACTCTTTCAAGAGCTACAAGAGCAAGAGACATGTCATTCAATTAACTATGCAAATATGAATTTAAAAGCAAAAACAACACCACAAAAATTCACCATATCTTTATAAGAGCAAACGCTTTGGAGTCCAGCTCCATCGTCTATTCACAAAATTCAGTTCAGGTTAAAATATATTTTGTAAACTGACAATAGAGCTGGACTCCGAAAACATTTTCTCTTATAAAGATATGGTGAATTTTTGTGGTATTGTTTTTGCTTTAAATTACTGGTTAACTTGCGATTTAAGTAAACAAGTGATTTTAATACTATGCAAATATATATTGCTATCGAAGCAATTTTCTCTCATTTATTGATTTTTTGCTTCATTTATAGTAAAGTTTAAGGATTTAGGTGGGGTCATAGAGGAAGAAAAGTAGAAGTGCATACAGAAAATTGAAAATGAAATTCAAACCAGAGCAACTGGCTGGGCATTTTGCATTATGCATATAATACTATATTTTTCCAAAATTTTCAGCTATGAAACCACAAATTTCAAACTTTTGAAGTCCTTTTTTGTTAGGTTTTTTATAATTTAGATTTTTTTTATTTATAGGATTCCTGAAGTATCTGCTCCAAACTTGTTTCATGGTTACAAATTTTGTTCATAATTTTTTTTTAACTAGATGGACGCAGATGTACTCGTACAAGAAGCCGTTGAGAATGGCATGCTCACACGTCGACCTGGAGAAAGGGAGGCAAGTTTATTTTTGACAGCAATCAGAATCAGTTTATCAGTAACATCAGCATGATGAACTAGTACATGTTGATATAAACTACATACAAGTCACTATATTCCTGGATTTTGTGTTGAATTCAACCTCAAACTGTTATTCCCATATAATTAATTGGTATTCTTTTCTACAGGAGTTTAAATGTGAGCTATGCCTGTGCTATCTGACGGGATTTGTACCTGCTGTGGACCATCTCAGGGGCTCCAGTCACGAAAAGATTTTCTTGCAGCAACACAGCGGAACTGTAGCGGTGATCCCAGGGACACAGGAGACTGCCTCTGGAGAAGGTATGGAGATTTCTGTCTTGCTTGATAAAGTGTTGCATAAGCTGTACTAATCACAGTAACATACTGAATGTGCTGGTCTTGTACGTCTTATTTTTTTCTGGATTTTTTTTATAGAATTTCAGTGGGTGAAATATGTGCTGTATACTGTGCCTTTGAGAAGTATTGTACTGTTTTATTCAGCATTAATAATGATGAGCAAGTTTTGTATATATTTTGTTGAAAATTTTACGAATGGAGGAAATTATTTACTACGTATTTTGTCAGTTTTTAATTAGCATTATCATTGAAAAAGTGTAAGTCTTAACCCTTCACCTAAGATAGACTTGACTAAATTTGATTGTGTCAAAAAATGAATTCAAAAAATTCATTTGAATCTTTTAAATTCAGAAATGCATTTACAAAATTTATTTTTTATCTTGTTATAGAAGCAATGTATTTATATATATATATATATATATGTTATACCTACAACAGTGACAGTGAAATTTTGACAAGGTAATAAAATAATTCCTAGAGATTGTGAACTAAAACCCAAATTAGTTGTGATTTGTGACTCACTGGATTGATGTTTTTTCGTACATTGAAATAGAAGTACGGCTTCTAATAATTATAATGTCTTATACTTGGAAGCATATCAAGATGTAGCATTATTCTAACCTTGTTTAACTTTCCTGCTCGCTTTCAGATTTAGCTGTGGATTTGAAAAATTTGGTTGAAGCCGGAGTTCTTGTGCACAAGATTGAGCATGGAATTACAAGTATATTCTGCAATGCCTGTCAGGCTCACATGAATGGCAGTCTGCCTGCCATCGGCCACATTCAGGGTGCCCAGCATTCGAAAAGAATGCGCAGGTATTTTGACATTGAGTCTTAATCAGCCTCTTAACTTAACCAAGTTTATTCATAATTCACCCTCTTAACTTGACTGAATTTATTCATAATTGAGCCTCTTAACTTACTGAATTTATTCATAATTCAGCCTCTTAACTTGACTGAATTTATTCATAATTGAACCAAATGCATATTCAGACATAACGCATATTCATTGAACATAACGCAAAATTCAGACTGCTGAGCATTCTCAGAGGAAGTTATTGAATTTTATTCTTTAGGCGACTCGTATGCCTCGCCTGACTCTCCTTCACTGCACCCCTATACCTCCAATTGATTATTACTGTCACTTTTCCATTTATCATTCTATTTGGTGTAAAATAATTGCCCGTTTTTGGCTACAAATCTGTATATGGCATTAGAAAAAATGACAATGATGAGGAATAACTTAAGCAATATAAGTAAATGGATTTTAAGCCCAAATTGCTACAATTTATACCAAATAAATCAAGATCAAGCACTGGTTGATATTTTTTTAGTGCATTCCTCTTGTTTCGAATCTATTTCTAAATGTATTGTCAAACCTCACAGTTGGACGTCAACGGCCGGCTCTGCAAGTGCTGCTGCTCTCAACTCCAGCTTGCCCAAGGAATCTGTTCATGTCAACGTTTCATCAAACTCGTGTAAGCCTCTTGATGGAAGTAGAGGACTTGTTCTGTAATATTTTACCCACTGATAGAGAGCATTAATGGTGTACACTGTGGGGAAATTACAAGACTCATTCGTGCAACGGATCATTTAAGCAATTTGTTGTGAAGTTGACTGTATGTATTCACTTGGCAAACTATTGTGGGTTTTAGTGAAGGATGTTTGATTTAAGCTTCAAAAAGGTTGTTCGATATAAGCTTTAAGCGGTGTTTTATGTAAGCTTAAAATGGTGTGCGATTTTAGCTTTGAAGGGTGTTTGATTTTAGCTTCAAAGAGTGTTTGATTTAAGCTTCAAAGGGTGTTTGATTTAAGCTTCTTATGGTGTTTGATTTAAGCTTCATAGAGTATTTGAATTAAGCGTCTAGGGGTGTTTAATGTAAGCTTCTTAGGTTGTTTGATTTAAGCTTCAATGAGTGGTTGATTTCAGAGGGTGTTTTATTTTAGCTTCAAATGGTGTTTGATTTTAGCTTGAAAGGGTGTTTGATTTTAGCTTGAAAGAGTGTTTGATTTTAGCTTGAAAGGGTGTTTGATTTAAGCATCAAAGGGTGGTTGATTTAAGCTTTAAAGGGTATTTGATCTTAGCATCAAAGGGTATTTTTTGGTTCTAGCTTTAAAGGGTGTTTGATCTTGGCTTCAAAGGGCGTTTCCTTTTAGCTTCGAAAAGTGGTTATTTTAGCTTCAAAAAATTTCATTTTAGCTTCAAAAAATTTCATTGTAGCTTCAAAAAGTTTCATTGTAGCTTCAAAAGGTGTTTGATCTTGGCTTTGAAGGGTGTTTGATTCTAGCTTCAAACGGATTTTGAAGTAAGCTTAAAGGGTTGTTTCATACAAGTTGGGTGTTTGAATCAAGTAGTGCCCCAAAATACCTAGCTGTAAATGAGTCCATCAACGTCAACCGGTGTCATCGATGCAAATATTTTTGGAAGTTATAACCAATTTTTTCATGCCTGTTCCTCAATCTTCTCTTTGTGAAGCTCTACCAAATGATATAAATGAGTAGTAATTTTCTGTTCTACTAGTGATGACCGATTACTGTTGGAAACTCGCCAAAGCAGGTCTTTATTTTTCTGAATATTCCACAGGTAAACTTGAAGACGAAGTTTCGAAGGGTGTGATGCTCAAAATAACAATGGGCAGTGTGATCCACTACAAATGTAGCGTTTGTAACACCACCATGACTGGCGAGCCTCCTGCCCTCACCCACATCGCTGGAGAACGCCATCGGAAAGCTCTCATCAGGTATCGTCTAATGCTAGCCAACACCTCACTCTTGTACACACCCTTCTGACTTTGGCATGAATTACATTATTTTTACAATGTACATTCAATTCAAGTTCCCTGTATACAAGTATTTAATTTTTGTTCATATGGAACTGAATTGTTGGGGCCCAAGTTTTTGACTGTAAGATATCTCAAGGCTAGCATTCAGTGGCTCGATTGATTCAAAGACAAGTATCCCAAACGATAAGATGATAGTAAAGCATATCTCCAAGAAATATGACTCGGTACTCACTGCAGTGAGTGACAGAGAGCGCCTTTTCCCAACTAGAAAACTTTTCCCGACCGTCCGTGAAGTCACGGACGGACAGACAGACAGACAGACATGACGAGCACAATAGCGTCATTTTTCCATGAATGAGAAAATGCGCTAAAAATGCTTAATTTGCGAGAGATGCCATTGTGAAATTTTTATCAACGGCTTCATTAAGTTCACATAGTTAACCTGTGTTTTCTTACTCTTTATAATGATGAACGACGTGGCGGCGTGTTGTCAGCTCCCTAATTATGTTGCTCATTCCTTTCTGTACTTGGCAATAATCATTCAAGTAAATATTAGTAGGTGTTATATGTTATGTAACGGAGAATAAACGTTTCATTGAAACCTCACTTCAAGTGGCACTGCCAGCCCTGTCATATGATTTGCACTTGGATTCAATCTATCTACAGGGTCCGTCATATTTATGGCAACGGATGTTTGCTAAATAAAAATAAATTGGTTTCTAGGAGACTTTTCTTTTATAATGAAGCTTAATATCGTCTATTAAATTATATATTTTATATTGCAGAAGTCTAAGGTGTCTAAATTTACTATTACTTATGGCAGTAGATAGCAATGCAATTGTAACCCTTCATGAAAAGGACGAGAGTAATTCAGTCATCGCTAAAAAGCTCCAAATTCGTCGTGAAACTGTGGAAGGTGGTAAAAAATTAAAGGAAACTGGTGAAACGTGCAATCAACGTGGTCAAGGAAGGAAACTAAGTGTTTGAACAAAACAATTGGTCAAAAACACGAGGGAGGAGTTGAGGAGAAACCGTCGTCGCTTAGCAGCAAAATTGGCTGCAGAAACAGGAGTCAGTCAGACATCAATGCGTAGAGTCCCCTCAGGAGTGAAATTGAACAGTCAGCGATACATTTCGGACATTTTGGAAGCTGTGTTGTTACCTTGGGCCCGTAAACACTTCAACGGCTCACCATGGAGTTTTCAACAAGACTCTGCCCATCACATTGCTCAAACATGACCCAAAACTGTATTCAGGGTCACATCCCAGCGTTCATTAACAAAAATCAACGGCTCTCAAGAAGCTCTGATTTTAATCCTTTCGACTTTTTTGTGTGAGCTTTTTTAGAGAGTAGGGGTCTGCAGAACACCTCATGATTCTTTAGATAGTTTGAAATCTAAATTGACACGAGAATGGGACTTGATCCCTCAAGAAATGCTGCGTGTCTCCTGTGAAGCTTTCCCGCGTAGATTGGAGGCCGTCATTAAAAATAAGGGTGGTCATATTGAATAAATATGTCTGAGAATTGTTTAGGTAATTCTTGGCTACTAGCTCATCCAATAAAAAAAAACAATTCACCTGTTTGTTTCAATGAGAAATAACAGAAAACATGCGTTGCCATATATATGACGGACCCTGTATATGATTAAGTTTTAGTATTAATTAGTTTGTTAAATTGTTTATCAAATGCTAATTTTGTTCGTTCAGAAATCAATTCGAAATGAAGTCAGCCAGCTCGTCAGTTGATGTATCCCTGGCATCATTGAATATATCACGGGATTCGCAGGATGGTCATTCTAAATCTTCACAATTTGATTCAAGCCTCATGCAGTCTCTGACTGACATGCAAACTAAAAGTAAGTAAATCTACGGAATTAGAGATTTATTTTCCCGTCACAAAACTACCTTTTATTGAATGGCAGATATGTATGATTAATTTACTGTGGTATTGAAGTAATAAGCTGCATATACATCCGTGTAGTGTATTCATCCGTGGTTTCTAACAACACTACTCTGGAATAGCTTATTTTAGTTTGATCAATTCTTACTCGTTCTCATCAATTCTTACTCGTTCTCGTTCATTCACGAATGTTGGTTTGTTTTCTAGGGTTTTCTAGACAGACCGACCGTTCAGAAGTGTCGATTTTTGCATGCTACGTTAATTTTTAAAACTTCAATCACTATCATGAGTAAAATATTAGGTACGGGACTGACGTCCGCTTCTGAGGCATTAGCTAAAGGCATCGTGACGGAAGTTCGGGCGGGACAGTTCGTGTGCAACATTTGCAACACTCTTGCTCCCATGTTCGGCACTCCCACTCTGAATTTGAGTTTCAAAATAAAAACTAAACTGAATTACTCTATTCAGAAGTACTTTTTTGAGAAATAAATTGTAAAGTTTTGTGATGGTTGAGTCAGCTGAAAAATGTCTTCAATTAGTAAGAGTTTCCTGCTAAGGGTTTTCCGATTGATTTTACTTTTTTATTATTAATAGAAATCGTTTGATAGCGATTCGTCATTATTATGTTGTCAGCGTTAATTCATAAATTTAAAAAGTCGACTTCCAATTAAATTTCCTTCTCGGTAATTGTTTGCACTATTGCGGGCTAAAGGCACGCTCATATATTTACATCATTCTGGTGTTCCGATCTTGTGTACCACTTCGAAGTATCATTCTATAAATATTTTTTTTTCCGTAGAGCTGCAACTTCTCTCAACTGCTCATCAGTATCGTCGCCGGGAACTTCACGTACGTCGAGTTCCCTCACGCAGGCCTTCAAGTCTGAACGTTCAAGTGACGTTCATGATTCTGCTGCTGCGGCTAATAGTAAGTCCTATGTCACTTCGTCTCTTTGAGATGCTAACGCTGCTTCCTTCGAGCCAGCTTCAGCGGGCTGGACATCTGAGACCTTCCGCCCCTTGTGGGTGATGAATAATTGAGACCTTCCACCTCTATGGTGATGTTCATCTAGACTTTCGGTGCGAGATAGCTTAATAGCTGAAGCGCTAGTAAACATTTGGCCACTAAACTAAACTAACTAAACTATGTTCGGCTTGAAGTGGTACTCATTCTAGACTAATGATCTTGAAAGGATCTAGCTAACTGTAATCTTGCTGTTCTGAAATCAAGTTGTTCTGAAATATTTTTTACCAAGTAGAATCATTGCACTAATATAAATAGTTCATGTCTAATTTGACGTATTTATTGTGTGCTTACTTGAATCTTGTTGTTCTTAAATTTATTTTTTACTGAAGACTGTGAACAAGGCACGAAAATTTTATTGACTTCAACAAAACGAGTTAAGTGACACAACGTCTAACTTTAACCTTGAAGTGTAGAATTTGTGTGCAGCAATTGTTAGAGTAAGTGTAGAATTTGTGTGCAGCAATTGTTAGTAGTTGAGTATATTTGCTGGATTGGTAGTTAGCATTCATAAATTCTATACGATTTTCGTTTTTTGTTATCAAACTGATTCTTAAAGTTAATATCTTAGGTACTTTGAAAAATGTTTCATACTTATATTTTGATTGTTCATTATCTCGCATGAAAGTACTAGTTTTGAATATTGGGTTTAATGGACAAACAATTGTGAGTGCGTCTGAAGCCTGCCATCACATATCCATAGGCTGTTGGGGTGCGTCTCCAGCATACTGATCATGTCGGGATATTACCTGGTCCTCAAACTTTGTTCTTTTGTGGGGGAATAGGGAAGGATTGGGGACCGAAAATTAATCATGATTGTACAACTGGTAAATATAAATTAGATTTAAAAGACGGAAAATAGTTCCATATTTCGAAACGAGAGAGAAATGGGAGTCCACTCTTATAACTGAAATGGTTATTTTCAAGAAGTCTTTCTTTAATTAGAATAAATGAGCGGTTTTATCATTATTGGGATTAAGGATCATGAAAATGACGCGATTTGGGATAATATGATTCCAAATAGCAGAAATTATTATGAAGCCTTGGCTAACTTGCTAGTATTTAAAGTCTTCATTGCTTATTTTGCACTCGATCAAAAATAGAGATATTCGTAATATTAATCACTGTTAAACTCTCACAGACTAATTGTCTTTTCCAGTTCTCAAGGTGCACTTTTCGCCATTGCGTTGGTGCCCATACACATTATTTGGTACTAGACCATCGGTCACCATATAGAACCGGTCTAATATTCATTTGATCTCATAATTTACATTGGTGGTTTTGAACTTATAAAATGTCTCACATTGAAGTCATTTTGCTCTTACAGAGACCGATGAGGAGATTATGAATGAGGCTCTTGATAGTGGCGTTCTGCGGCGGACACACGCACACTTCTTCAAAATTGAAGAGTATGAGTGCACTGTCTGCAGGAAAACCATGACCGGCTGCACGCCTGCCGTGGCGCATTTGAAGGGTATTTCCCATGTCAAGGCGCTGCGTCAACGGTGAGATGATATTCCTGTTCTCATAATGGTTTTGAAAGAAACTTAGAATTCTTTTGCTGAGAGGCATCGCATTTATTACCAGGTTATATTTTGAATGAAGCCGTTATCTGCTATATTCGATTCTTATTTATGAATGAGTGAAAGATATTATAGAAGTTTTTTGAATACTGAGTTTGCCAGGAACTGCCTTTTGGAAAACCGCCTTAACAATTTTTACTCGCAAACAGTGGAGGAAAGTTTTAGATTGAAATGAGTTCGTAATCTAGTTTTCTAAGTATTATTTAATCATCAGTACTCTAAATTCTATATATTACATGTCAGTTAGATCCCGATTGTACAACGTCGCGTCATAATTTACCTCGTCCGCAGGTCCGGATCTTCTTCTCCATTTTCATCCAGTACGAACTCATCCTGCTCTGATCTTGTAGCTGCCTCAGGTTAGATTTTGGGACGAGTATTTGAAGATATTTTTTATCTAGAAAATAGGTTTCATTCAAATGAAAACAATTCCATATTTGAACTCTAAGAGTTACAGCAAATTGAACTATTAATTCATAAATTTTCACAAGTCATTTTTTATTGTCAACTCAATAAGCTCCCGCACACCCGTTTGTATTTTGTGATTTTTGTCACTCTACATATCGCGGAGCAACGGTATTGATTTCTGGCCACGAGTCCGAACGCTGTGTTGAAGCACTACGGGTTTCATGTAAATATAATTTCATTTTGAACATCAGGCGACCAGGACTGCAAGAGGATTGAAGCAGCGGTCGCTGCAGGAATGGTCAACCGTGCCGCTAAGAGATGCATAGTGTGTGACCTGGTGCATGAAAGCTACTCGGATCTAGAAAGGCACCTCGGGAGCGAATATCATCGAAAAAATGAAAAGTAAGTTTCGGATTATTTGATTATAAACATGCGTGACGCGAGTGCCTTGACGTGTTGCTATCGCAGCTGCGCTAGGCAGCTTATGTTACGACCACCATGCACTCTTGAATGATTTTAAGATTGATCAGCTATCATTTGCTCTATGGATCAGCTATCATTTGTTTGCTGATCAAGCATCACGAGTTAATGCCTTACTTGTGTTGTGGTGATACTGATCTTCCGAGTTTAAGCAATAATATTGTATAAAAGCTAGAGGATAACTGGAGACTGGTATGAGGTTCTGTAGATAAAGGTATTATAACCTTTGGCTTGAATAATGCATATTTAATGTTAATGTCAGGCATTTCAACAGAAAAGGGCAGAGAGCGTTGCTTGTTTATCCATTCCCAAACCCTTTCAAAAGTTCAATAATTAGGTTGAGGAGAAATCTCAATCTAATAATTGAACCATTCAAGGATGAAATCCACGTACAAAATTTTCTAGTTGGGAAAAGATTGAAAACTCTATTGTTTTAAAGACGAAAGCAAACAATTGCGAATTACATCAAACTTGTTAGGTGAATTTCAAACGAATAACTTATTTATGCTTATTCTAATACTTGCACTGATTATCTTGTGGTTCCTGATTTAAGTTCACCCTTTTGATATAAGCGTGACTTTCTTGTAGGCGTTGGGCTGCCAAAAAGGAACCGGTTGATACGTTGCTGAAGACTCGTTCGGACATCCTCTCGGCGCTGCCCGTGTTGGACGGTCAACTTAGTAAGTTATTTGATAAAATACCGACATTTTTGAACGATAAATCAGGAAAGCTAATCTATTATGGTTGAATTCCCTATTAATTATTTTCATGTTTGAATTCAATTCATACGAACTTGAACTCTCTTATTATTTCAGATCTGGCGGCATTTGTTGAACGCGGCGAAGTCCTGGTGCTGGAACGTAACGGCAGCGAGGACTACAAGTGTGTTCGCTGCGACGTCATCCTCAATGCTGTGGACTCTCTGCGTGCTCATCTGCTCGGCAGTAAACATCGGAAGGGCAGCAGGTCTGTAAAAGGGCAGTAGTAAGTCAGTGAAAGGGCAGTAGTAGGTCAGTGAAAGGGCAGTAGTAGGTTAGTGAAAGGGCAGTAGTAGGTTAGTGAAAGGGCAGTAGTAGGTTAGTGAAAGGGCAGTAGTAGGTCAGTGCAAGGGCAGTAGTAGGTCAGTGAAAGGACAGTAGTAGGTCAGTGAAAGGACAGTAGTAGGTCAGTGAAAGGACAGTAGTAGGTCAGTAAAAGGACAGTAGTAGGTCAGTAAAAGGACAGTAGTAGGTCAGTGCAAGGGCAGTAGTAGGTCAGTGCAAGGGCAGTAGTAGGTCAGTGAAAGGGCAGTAGTAGGTCAGTGAAAAGGCAGTAGAAGGTCAGTGAAAAGAAAGTAGTAGGTTAGTGAAAGGGCAGTAGTAGGCAGTGAAAGGGCAGTAGTAGGCAGTGAAAGGGCAGTAGTAGGTTAGTGAAAGGGCAGTAGTAGGTTAGTGAAAGGGCAGTAGTAGGTTAGTGAAAGGGCAGTAGTAGGTTAGTGAAAGGGCAGTAGGAGGTTAGTGAAAGGGCAGTAGTAGGTTAGTGTGCAGTAGGTGCACTACTTTTTGACTTGGTTAGGAGCGTTTTGCCCACTTTTTGAAAGTCATTGAGCGAAGTAGTTTAGATTTTAGTTGTGTTGAATAATACCATTGAACAGTCGATAATAAAAATATGAAATCGCTTGTGACCCAGAGGTTTATTGAATGTTTACGATATTGGTTGTTAGATTGTGTTGTATTTTAAGTTCTGTAGCTGTTGATCAACTGATTCAAATTCCACCATCATCATTTTAGTTTTGATAATATACGGTTCAGCCTTTTGTCTTGGTGTGGATAAATAGCATTTCTACGTGTTTGCATCTAGCGACCTTACGATAGTTACTGTCGATATGCAGTGGATGTAAACCTTTTGACCAACAAATTATTATATTGCAGGCCTACAGCAGGAGAGGGCCAACTGCCTGTTCCGTCTTCTCCTCGTTCTGCTGTTCTTTCTCACGACACAGCTGACGGCGACAGCTCCTCCTCAGACGACAGCTCGGACGTCGAAACTCCAATTTTCATAGCAGCTGACCAAAGCTTAGACCAAAACGTGGAATTTATGAATCATGTCGCAAAAATGAGACGTCGGCATGCCCGGCGCAAAGTTAGAAACATGATATGATAGAATTAGTTGGCGAACATTTATCAGGGTTACGAGTTTTTTGGGTAGGTATATTTTGCTTGAACACTCTTACTTTTTTGTTGAACAAATATGATATTGTTATTCAATAATGTAGGTCCTAGATTCAACTTTCTGCTAGTAGAGGATTTTTGATGATTATATAACAAAGGAAAATTTACATTAAAAGTCAGGTATTCATTTGCGTTTAGTCACATGTTTGCTGGTGAATACCAAAGTTATTTGCTGCTAGAGATAAGGTAATAGATAAGTGATATTCAGGTAAAAATGGGCGCTAATTGTGTTAGGATAACGGAAAGGCAGTGATCGTTTATGATAGAAAACTAGAAATTCAAAGAATGCTCTAACCAGTCATGTGCGGTCAGGGTTACTTATCTTTATCTGCTTCTCATAGTTATTTACCAGGTTGCAAGATGGCTTCAACTTGTAATTAAAAAATAGTTGATTTTTTTAGTTATTACCATTACATTCAATTTAGGTAATACAGATGATTTTGTTGGAGGCCATAACAAGTTCAATAGCAACGCTTGAGATGAATTAAGCTAGCATTGAAGATCAGTTAGAAAACGGCTGACGCCGCGTCTTTTAAGAATAAAATAGTAATAGAAGTTGACTTCGATACCGCTTTGTGATGATATGCACCGCGTCTTTTAAGAATAAAATAGTAATAGAAGTTGACTTCGATACCGCTTTGTGATGATATGCAGCCAACTACAAATAACTCTTCAATCCGACACATGGAGTGGACGATCTCTCCAACACTCCATGGTTGGAGAGATGCTCGACTGTCCTTGTCGGATTGAAGAGTTATTTGTAGTTGGCTGCTTGTTATTACTCTTTTGTTCTAAACGTACTAGAGAGCGCAAATCTTTCGGGTGTAGTAACAATTAACATACATTTAGTATACATGAAACTCGTATCATTTCTCCTTTCACTGAAAATATCGTATCGTAATGTCATATTATTAAGAACGATCTAGGTAATGGTTGTAAGATTTATTTTCATCGACTCGAAGCAAGAAAATGTACAATATGAATTAAACTCCTTACGTATCACTTATAGTGACAATCCTGCATTTTTACTGAAAAGTAAATCGTGTTTCAAATGTGGTCTTGCAGAGCCATTGAGTGAGCGTGGTTACGCTTCGGTAACTTGCGTAACTGTGTTGAACTATAAGGAGGTTTCATGACGTAATCAACACTCAACCTATAAATTGGTGCGTCTCTTGAGTTAAATGGACTGCCACTAGGACTTGTACGCCGGTCGCTCCTCAAACTGTATCTCTTATTGCTCTTCGCTTGTTCATTGGGTACTGATTTCTTCCCGGAATTGAATTCTGTGTTTATTTCCGATGGCATTGCTGGTACTGAAGCATCACGAGGATCCCCGCTAGCCGATGTGGTAGTTCGTGACTCCCCGTGTGCCAATCTTGGTTGTGTTGGACGCGCGCAATCTGCCGCATCTGATGAAATCCCGTCTCGATGCATCTGTCTTGCTGCTTGCTCTCCTGTGAAGAAACAAGAATAAGTGTTCTTTGCCTTAAATAATGCAATTAATAAAACAGAACCTTCAGTGAATCATTTGAAAATTGGTAATATGAAGACAGCACTCTAGAAATATCAATGGAAATGAATGAAATATCAATGGAACCTGAATTCGAATGAATTTTTCCAATGGGTAATGATAAATCAATGAGATTTTAATGTCCCATGAGTTGTAGGTACAAGGTGCAGAGTTTTGAATTACCTTTCGAACTTCTGTTTCTGAATCTAGAAACACAACGTCCAACACATGGTTATCCCAGGCGAAGATGAGGGTTGGCCATTAAAAAGTAGATGAATATGCGGAAAAACAAATCTTTCCTACGTCCTAAATTCAACACCAGATGGTTATTAGTGCCACTCTTCATACATAATAACAATCTTCAAAATGCCGGATACCTTGTGAATCAAGTCACGAGAAGTACAAGAATCGGCTACAGGCCAAGGGCCTAATCTTTAGTGCCGACATTTCTATTCTTTTCTGATATCTAAGGAATATAACTTTCCAGACACTATTTACTCGGACGTAAATGTTCTCAATGTATATCTGGAGATTATACCTATTTCGTACGAGGGAAAATTTTTTACCCTAAGACATTGAGATCTTCCAGGAAAAGCGCACCCGGAGTTCGTTTTGGGGGTACCACCTTGGACGGCTATCGAGCGCTGCCCACCTCGCTGCCGCTACCACTGTGCTACAGAGGTTACTTGAAGCTCTATTTTTTTTGTATGTGAACTTTCATATTTCGTTGAATGAAAGAATGAAAAAATATAACTCGGTACTCACTGTAGTAAGTGACACAGAGCTCATTTTCTCGTCCGCCCGTGACGTAAAGTCACGGACGGACATGACGAGCACAATAGCGCCTTTTTTCCGTAAATGAGAAAATACGCTAAAAAAACGTACCGTTGCCATACACGCGATGGCCCGTGTCGTTTCGACCACACAAAAGGCAGGAGCTGTCGCCCCGTTCGTCAGGAAACGTTGGCTCCAAGAAGAGCCGTGAGTTCTGATGATACTGGTGAACGCCTGGGGAATTTGCTGAATTAATATTTGTGGTTCATTCAAATCTTGTAAACGTAACGTTCCTAATAGAACACAGCGATATTATACTCTCTTATTTTTATATCTAATTCATATTTGCAGATCCTTCTTCACAAACGCAACAATATATTCAGGCTCCCCTTAACAACCATTCAGAAACAATCACGACTTAAGATTCACCATAACTATTTATCACACTAATGGTATTAGGCCCGTGATAGAATCGCAATTGATATCGAATGATTGACTGTAAAATATCATCGAAGAATGTCATAATGAATTAAAGAAACGGTAATTGCTGTAAGACAACCTAAGGCCGCTATGGAATGATAGCTTTTTTTGTCGTCCTTATTAACGTATAATTGGTTGGAGTGAATTTGAGAAAGCAGCTCAGCCACGACTCCGCAAGCAATCAAATGTTAGCCAAACACATTTGTTTGAATAAATAAATGCCGAAATGGAGCTTTAATTGAATGAAGAATATAGTTTTTTATTTACAAATCAATCCATCAGGTAAAAATACAAAAACATGTACATTTTCTTCTAAGGTGTGTTTGAATGTAAATTCAACTCTGCGAGTTCCGAAAAAGTTATTACCAATGATTAGCACGATTCTCAATGGGAAAAGCTGTGTCAAACAGCTGCGACCCGCCAGTTCAGTTCATGGTACTAAAAAACCGATTAGTTACGTGTACATAATTTTTTATTTATTTAAAAAGAATTATTGTACCTCTAGTCCCAAAATTTGATACTCACATTGATGCTTCAACGCCGTGGGCGGTCGTGGCAGAACAGCTGGTCCTCTTCGCTGGATAGTTCATTAAAAATTGTATTAGTACATAAATAGATTTATTAATCACGCATTGAACACCCTTCGAGAATCATAATTATCATATAATTTTTGCCAGAATTATCATCACCGTTAAACTTGAAAAAACTTAATAATAAACACCAAATGTCACACACACACACACACACACAAAAAAGATAAGTATAGTTAAATTGAATCTTGCATAATGTGGTTGAGGTAAAAAAATACATCAACTTACATAAGATTCATCAAAGGAGACGCTGGGACGTTCTTCATCTAATCTTCCATGCGCTCCACACGCAGCCACGCCGATGGTACCATCAGAAACTAAATTTTCATAGGCCTTCACTGCCCAACAGTTCCTGCCAGATTTACAAAAATTGCAAAATTTGTGGCCCTTTGGAGGATATTCCTTACCACAGAACTGGCACCAAAAATCGCCTCTGGGAGGTGATGGACGCATGGGGAACTTCTTTTTACAGAGCTCGTAACTAATGTCTGTCGTGTTAGTAAAATCGACTTCTGTAGTACCGGCGTCATGTAGTAGTGGAGAATTCCTACCAGAACTATTGCTACCATCAGCTTCTGGACAGTACTTGTAACTTCTCTGAATTTCATCATCAAAACGAACTCTCTTCTGACTCGAATCTAGGTTAGAAATGCGTGAATTGAACTTTGAAGAACATGGACTGGGTGTCGAGATGCGACTGTTGTCATAGTTTACGGCTGGAGGAACACTAATTTCCAAAACGGGCACGTCCTCAGGACTTGGCATGTCAACGAATATTTCTCTTTCATTGCTTTGCCGAACTTGCGATGCAACACGCACACTTTGATCGTAAATTGCTTCATAATAATTACATTTACGACCAGTCTTTACCTTGTCATGACTAACATGACTTTTTCTTCGACGTGAGGTGATGAGAGCAGGATCAGGTGATAGATGCTCACAACGTAGATGGGTTTTGAGCTGATTACCATTAGTCATAGTTTTCTTGTGCTTTGAAATAACATTTGAAACTGATTTCCTACCAGCTTCTACGTCACGAGCTGGTGGCTGTGGGGCAAATTCCTTTATATTTTTGGTAGCACACATTCTGTCAATTTTGCGGTCAATGATTTGTTGCTGCAGCGCTTTTCTCTTAGCCAATATATCCGATTCATCAGTGTTACCGTACAACGTGGATCCCCACGCTGGTCTCTGAATTAAATGCTGGCACCGAAGATGGGTCTTCACTTGTTTCCCACACGCTAAATCTTTCTTGTGTTTGGCATGACAATTTTTCTTCCTTAGACTGGAATTTTGGTGGGCAAATGCCTGTCTTGTAATTGGAGAAGAGTTACCAAAACGAGGACTGACATTTGGAGCCTGAGGTCGAGAATGAAGAACTTTAGCTGATGGACGTCTGATCACTCCAGGCATATTTGCGGTTGGACAATATTAAAAACTATAAATTTTTTCTGTATTTAAAAATCTTTTGAGTATAATGTGCAGCTTTACTAAGTTAAAACAAAAAATTGAGTTTACCCTGTAAGATAAAAGTAATTCCGTTAGGTCAAATTTGCTGTTCTTCACATACAAATATTAATGGTATCTATGCTACATAAAATTGATTGAAATTGATTCCTCAAAATACTCATCAAATGTATCTGAAAACTAAAAACATTTTCACTTTATTTCCTTTTGATTACTATGCATATACCATAATACCAGTGAAGTATCATGGAGACCAGAATTATCATACATCGATACTGAATAAAATTTTGAATTAGATCTGGCAATTAAAAAAAGATTTGGTTTCTAAAATATCTCTTGTGTGCCACTATGAAGTATGGACTCTGCCATGCAACATTTAGTCAACTATTCAAAAACAAATATAGTAAGCACATCACTCAGAACTCTAAAACTTACAATATGCAAATGCTGAAAATATCCGAATGTTAAGGAAAGAATTTTTTGAAAGCATCTGAAGATCTTTACAGATTACACTATTATTCTCAACAGCAACACCTCATCAAAGACTATAATCATGATAATTAAAAAAATACAATCTTTCTTCAACAAAAAGTAAAATATATAATATTGAAATTTGTAAGTCACTGTTCATTTATTTCTATTTTATCCTCCCATTAATAATTTATTTCTGCCATCATTCTTCTTTCAGAATGCCAACACATTTCAAATATTTTTTTTTTGCAATCTCAATCCTTGCCAGAGGTGCTAGCTCTAGCACTCCATTCCACTTCTCACATGTTTTCTCATACAGTCATACTCCATTTTTCATATTGAACAATTAACAATAATAGCAAAACTGTGATTTTAGATGTTACTTGAAACAGAAGTTTCAAGGCTGTTACGATCTTATCATCTTGCAACTGCAATCTGATTGATCAGGGTAGAATATCAGATATGATGGTTCATAGTTTTAGTTGGATACAACTGGGCAACTAGGTTACGGTACTTTATAGTTTATACTTGCTCAATCAAAAAATATCAGCTCAGCGCTCAAGTGAGTTCAGTTGATATAGGGCAAAATTTTCCAAAATCATGGGTAAAAGACATCATTTCACAGGGTTTTTTGAAAATCACAAGCAAAAAGGTGCTGTGTTACACTTTTTTTTGATTTTTACTTAAGAAACTAGGTAAGGACCATAGAAACTAGTGAAATAGAAAGCATGATTTTTGTCTCATTTAAGTGGGTGGCTTCTGTCTGATTTTCCAGGCAGAAAATTATAAATAGGTAAGATCTTGAGTTGTATAGGCAAATTTGGAGTCCATACTCCATAGACTCATAAGTGGAGTCCATAGACTCCAAAGAAGGACCAAAATAAGGAAATGAACAATAAACAGCATTCCTGTTGTAACATTTGGGAACAACCTCAGGGGTAACCAAAGCCCAATGCTCACAGAGCACCTTTCAATGTGCAGGCAGCTAATTTTTGCCTTAGCTTTTAGGTATTAGTTAAAGGCTGCACAGAATGCAACTCTTTTGCAATCTGTCGTGAATGCATAAATCAACGTACAGTGATGATTTTGGCCTACCATAGAATAGGTCAGAATTTAGAATTTCAGCTTCAAGATGAGCATAAAAACAGGAAAAGCAGAAATTTTTCATTTTTGACATGCTCCCCTCCACTATGCAGAGGGTGGATGCAGCGTCGGCAATATATGGATTTTTAAGCCCAAAGCGTCGCCGGCCATTTTAAAGATGCGTCGCCGGGTAATTTTTAATGAAAAGCCATTTACGCTGAGTAATGACGAACTATTTACAAGCCACGAACTTATTACAAGGTTGCATGCACGTGTTACCCCAAATAACTAATTTTACCCTAAAAACAGTCCGGTTGTACAGCAAGTGTCAACTGAACAAGTAATAAAGCAGTCTGACCGCTCTAATGCAACTGAAACTTCGCAATCAAAAAAATGTTGTTTACATTTTTTGCGGGAACTCATCGCAACTGATTTCCGGACAAGCTTCGCTGTATCGTAATCCATCCAACGTACCGGAAACCTTACTTTTTTTCTAAATAGTTGGCTGAAGACTGAGAAATATATTAAATGCAAGAATTTCAATCTAAATGTGTCGGCAAGATCTTCTGAAGGCAAAAATTTTGCCGATAATGCGTCGCCGTAGGTCTTTAAATCTTCGTTCACTCTCTGCACAGTGGGCTCCCCTTAACGGTGAAATTGGTGATGTTTAGCCCAGAGCCCGTGACAATTTTTTTGACAATTTACTGATTCACAAGTTATACAGATATATACGGAGAAATGACCATACCTAATTTCTGTGGCTGATTTAAGGGGAGCGTCTACCCTAAAATTGAAAATTTTCACTTTTTCGGTTTTTATACTCATTTTAAAGCTGACATTCTGCCCTATCCAACGGTACCACTGCCATATCTGTACGTTGATTTATGCGTTCACGACAGATCATGAAAGGGAGGGGATTGGGTAGTTCTTTAACAAATTGAATGGGAGGAAATTCGCTGCGAGCACTTTAAATAGAGTGTCTGCTTGAAGTGCATCTTAGTTACCCGCCTGGCGTCGTATGAGGAGGTGTGCATGCAGTCGCTCCCACCATCCTTGACTGGAATCAAGCTCCAGTAACGTTTAGTTTCGTATCCTTGCTACATTGAGTGCCTGTTCTGATGCGCGCGGGACTTTGACGGGCTCTACTGAAAAGTTAACTTATTGTCACTGCAAACCTATCTCCTCCTAGAGTTTTTAAGCTACATCAATGAGACATATACCATTCGATTAGAAAATGAAAGATCTACAAACGTCACTTTGTCGTTTTTCCAATTTCGTTATAGTTTGGATTTTATTTTGCAAAAAGTGGGGGAGGGCGGGGGTAAAATCAAAAAATTTCGAAAAATATCGGAAAAAATGCTCCCACACCCACAAAAATGAGAAATCCAAAAAACCGCTAAGTGACGTTTGTAGATATGGTCTTTACGCATCGAATGATACGTTCCTCGATATTGTAGCTTTAAAATCCTAGGAGGAGATAGATTTCTACAGTACCCCCTTTTTTGGCCGTTTTCCAAGAATTTCACGTTTTCTTTCATTTTTTTTGAAAAATTCACAGGAACAAAAATGTCTTAGAATTCTGTTTTACATATGTGTACCAAGTTTCAGAGTGATTGGTCTGTGAATAGCCGAGATAAATTTTACCCTAGACGCTCCCCTTAATATTTGCACGGAAAAAGAGCCATCAGCGGATGATCAGCCGTTTACGTATATCCGTATAACAGTATAGGCTAACAGCTAACTTGCAAAAGAAGACAAAATAAAAAAAATTGTCACAAGCAAAACTTCACTGTTGGGTTGTCACTACTTGTCAGGCTTGTTTGCTTGTAGCCTTGTAGGTAGGCCTAGGTTAGGTATATTCAAATTTTAATTAAAATCTGTTCAGCAGTTTAGAAGAAAATTTTTGCTCACTGCAAATCTCTGCATAAAATTCCCTAATAACTCACCAATAAAGGTGAAATTAAAAAATTTGCAAACAAAGGTTAAAATGAAAAAATTGACACAAGCTAAAGTGCTAAACATCACCGTTGTTACTTGTTAGGTCACTTAGGTTAGGAATGTATACCTATTCAAAGTTTTGTTCAAATCTGTTCAATAATTTTTAAAAGAAATTTCTTGGTCTGTGCAAATTTTGGCCCAAATTGGCCTATATTTCCCGAATGAAGGTGAAATAGAAAACTTTCACGAGCTGAACAGCACCCTAGGTCTTAATGAGTTGTACCAACTACCAAGTACTACCAACTTTCATCGAGCTACGTTCGGGAGATATTCCTTGCTTGAAATTGGAACTGGGGTGCGTGGTGACCTCAGGTCATGACCTTTAAATAGGTCATAGTCATACACGCTGCATAAAAGCTCTTTTACTAGCATCCTTGGTGAGGCTTGGTCACTGAATTTGGAGATTGCCCGTGGCCGTGGGCCCGTGAGACCGGCCTTAAATTTGTCCGACATCTATGATCAGTTACAGTTTTTGTTGGAGAACAGCAACTCAGCCTGCTGAGCGCAGTATGTGCCAATTGGCGATACTTGTGTTATCGGCAATCATTACTCTCACGTACAGGAGCTTATTTACTATTGTACATTTCCAAAATTCCAAGTTGTCAGTACTCACGTCTCGGACCAATTTATGGCCGTACTTGCGGCCCAGCCTCTGCGATTCCACCACGTCCACGGCACAACTCATTCTCAATGACCCACGCCACCTACGATTTTTGAAAATTTGAACTTTAAATATTATGTGACCTGGAAGCGTGTTCTATAGAAAACTATAACGTACAATTTCAAGATGATAACGTTTTTTTTGTTCAAAAATTTGATCGTTTTTATTTTATTTGGGTTACGTTTCGTTAGCGCAATCTGTGTTTCACTTGTTTGTTTACGTTTTAGCTCAGCTGACTTGTAATAACATTGCCTACGCTTATTCGTGATGCAAGTCGAAAGATAGTAGGATGCATTTCGTCCAATTGTTTCGATCTGTAGCATGTTTACAGATTATATCAAATTTTTTGATAATTTTTAATAATGCTTATAACATTTTCGAAGAATCTCCTACATTTTTGCATCGAAAGTATGGAAAAATGTCGGACGATGAGCAACAAAATTTGTTGCAGGCAACTAAGGAAATGTTCTATTTTGGTTATCGAAATTATATGAAATATGCCTACCCTGAAGACGAACTAGACCCTATTCACTGTGCTGGTAGAGGCCATGATCATGCAAATCCGTAAGTCATTTTGTGTTGTATTTTTTACAATTCACATTTTTTGCTTATATTTTAAATTTATAAGGTATTAAGGTTGAATGATAAACTAACGTAGGTATTCAATAATTACTATTAATATTATATAATTACCACTCCATAAAATAGTGATTAAGCTCTAGTTAAGGCTTGAATACTGACCACTATGCAGAGGGTGGATGCAGCGTCGCCAATATATGGATTTTTAAGCCCAAAGCGTCGCCGGCCATTTTAAAGATGCGTCGCCAGGTAATTTTTAATGAAAAGCCATTTACGCTGGGTAGTGACGAACTATTTACAAGCCACGAACTTATTACAAGGTTGCATGCACGTGTTACCCCAATTAACTAATTTTACCCTAAAAACAGTCCGATTGTACAGCATGTGTCAACTGAACATGTAATTAAGCAGTCTGACCGCTCTAATGTGACCAAAACTACGCAATCAAAAAAGTGTTGTTTACATTTTTTGCGGGAACTCATTGCAACTGATTTCCGGACAAGCTTCGCTGCATCGTAATCCATCCAACGTACCGGAGACCTTACTTTTTTTCTAAATAGTTGGCTGAAGACTGAGAAATATATTAAATGCAAGAATTTCAATCTAAATGTGTCGGCAAGATTTTCTGAAGGCGAAAATTTTGCCGATAATGCGTCGCCGTAGGTCTTTAAATCTTCGTTCACTCTCTGCACAGTGGAATACTGAATAGGTAGCAGATAGATTCCTTGCCAGATTGAATGTATCAATCTTTTGAGCTCCTACTCTAAAGGTAGTGATAGGTAGGCAGTAGCCTAAATACATTTTTCCAGCCATTTTTGGAATTGCTATTTGCTAGCCATTTTAAATTGCTTTTTTTCCAGCCATTTTTGGAATTACTACTTAGCCGCTATATTTAAATAAAATTACTATCTAAATATTAATAAAATTTTACAATTGGGCTACAAAACTCCGGATATTATGAAAATTTCTCATTTTGCAGCTGGAAGATTTTAGTTAGTAGGAAAATTCCTTCCCGGGAACAATTTTCAGATAATTGGTTAATGACAGAGGCAAGTTAACATGGCTTCACAATCTAATGCAAATCAGAATCTGTATTAAATTTTTTAAGGAGGCAATTTGAAGTGATTGTTACTTAATTTAAGTAACTGCATAATGGTAATGAGTTCATTAGTTTTTTACTATAGAGTTATTATTTGTTAATTTGTAAATGTTCACTGTTCATCAATGGTAGGCTGGTAGCTACCTATTGTACTGCTGATGTGAGAAATAATTTTTTTTTTCAGGGAGAACATCAATATCAATGATGTGCTTGGTGATTATTCCCTCACTCTCATTGATGCCCTGGATACACTAGCAATCATTGGAGACCGAGAAGAATTTCAGCGATCAGTACAGCGAGTCATTGAAGATGTAACCTTTGACAAAGACACAACTGTGCAAGTCTTTGAGGCTACTATTAGGTATGTAAATATTCTTTTTAGCGCATTTTATCATTTATGGAAAAAATGCACTATTGTGCTTGCCATGTCCATCCATCGGTCTGTCTGTCTGTCTTTCCGTCTTTCCATCCGTCTGTCCGTGACCTCAAGTTCTTGTCGACAAGAAAATGCGCTCTCTGTCACTCACTGCAGTGAGTACTGAGTTATATTTTTTTTGTTACGAGTTTGTTGTTTGAACTTTTTAACACATTCCTTCAGCAACAACAGCAATACGTAGTGTAGCAGGTGTCCAGTGGTGACTGATGAAACCAAATTATGTCCATGATTTTAGAATTCTATTTTCACATGAACAATAAAAATATATAAATGTTATTTTAATTTATGCTTGTAAGACAAATTCAAATCATGTTCAAGGATGGTAATTTTTAATAGTTTTTTAATGATTTTATACTTTAATTTACTCTTTTTTTACAGCTCAAATGACTTGTTCTTATGTAAGTTATGAACAATCTTTGTTAACAATGTTCTTCTATTTACTGTCTTTTAGTAGTACCTATTCTGATTCATTTAGAATATTCAAGAAAGTATTGTGTTTGCCACTAGATAATCTAAGCTTTGCCTTCATAAACTTAAACAATTCTGTGATTCCAGAGTGTTGGGAGGACTTCTTTCTGCTCATCTGCTCATAGAAGACCCAGTCCAGAGACTTGGAGACCTGCGTCCGGAGTGGTACAATGGAGAGCTTCTGGACATGGCTTCTGACTTGGCAGCAAGACTTCTTCCTGCCTTCTCACTCAGTCCGACTGGCATTCCACATCCCAGAGTTTGTTCCCAATTCATTCTGTATCTAAGATTTTTTGTGTATTTATCTACTGCTGCATTTGATTAAGGTAAAAAATTTTCACTGTTGCTTTGTTTGCTTAAATGCTTAGAGCTTGAGTACATAGTAAGATATTAGTTTCTAGGCAATGTTCAATGATGCTTTACTCTCAATCATAGTTATGGAAACAATATAATCTTGATCAATTCCAAATCAAGTTAAGAGGTTCCAATAATTTTGATTATTGAACTATGTTATGTTTCGTTATGTTATTTGTGAATCATTCACATGAGTGCCATATATGACTTTTTTAATTCTTAGTCAAGGCCTTCTAGTATGTATGTGATACATTAATGGAGTTGGATCACGCTTGATAATGTAGTTCTAGGGTTGGTCACATCAAATAATAGTTCGTCAGCCCTGTCGCCAATTTTGAACATCATTGAGATAGGTATTATCAGCTTGCTACAAATTTAAATATGAAAGTTGCTGCATCAATTTTGCTGTGATTTCAGCCAAAATTTTTACAGTTTGCTTCAGGCATCAAACCCATGACTTGCTGCTTTTTTCTTTGGTATCTTAACCACTTGGAAGTTGTGCCAAATTTCATGTAAACTTCCTGACATGCGCAGGTCAACCTTCGTTCAGGCGTGCCCTACGGAGGGCGTACAGACACGTGCACTGCAGGTGCAGGCACGCTGCTTGTAGAGTTTGGTATCCTGTCGAAGCTGTCAGGAGATCCTACATACCAGCTTGCTGCCAGACGTGCGAGCAGAGCTCTGTGGAATCGAAGGCATAATACCACTGAACTCCTAGGTATAACTGAACTATATATACCTACTTGCTATGTTTATCTGCCAACATTGATATTGTTTTCCAGTGCTATATTATCAATGAAATAATGTGAATAATTTTCACGCTATCAATTATGGAGTGTGAAAACTTTGAACACTTTTATTTTCACAAACACATGTAACATTTTTCTGCAAATTATCATCATTAGTTCACAATAGAAAAAAATTCCGGTGGGTTTTCATGACCTTATTCGATTCTTCAATTTGATGATGGTAATAAGCTCTCAAATTATAAAAATCAAGTAATTACGTTACTTGTTGTACAGGTAACGTACTTGATGTGAACACTGGCAAGTGGATGAGCGAGTTGAGCGGCGTGGGCGCGGGGCTTGACAGCTTCTACGAGTACATGCTCAAGAGCTACGTCCTCTTTGGGGAGAGGGAGGACTACGATATGTTCAATGTGTCCTACTCACGCATCAAACAATACATGCGCAGAGGGTGAGATTCCATTTTTGTGTCTTTTTAGCGCATTTTCTCATTTATGGAAAAAAGACGCTATTGTGCTCGTCATGTCCGTGACTTCACGTCACGGACGGATGAAAAATGCGCTCTCTGTCCCTAACTGCAGTGAGTACTGAGTTACCTATACCTATTTTTTACTTCAGATCATAGCAGAAGTAATTTTTCAAAATATCACTTGTCAACATTTTTTTTCAAAGATTTCTTAAAGCTAGTAAATGTATGATTTTTTCACTTCCCTTATGCTACATGAAAAGAAAAAAGGTTGAAGTTTACGCCACTATTTTTAGTATTGCAATATTTCAATTAGTATCGCTGCAATAACATTTTTACGTCGTGGCGGAGGACTGCTTTGATTTACCCCGCCCGTCCCTAATTACCCCGTTTGACGGTATGTCTGGTTGCTCCATTAAATTGTAAGCTACACTGATTGAAGAGATTTTAATTTCATCCAATGTATAACATTTCCCAAGTGCACATCATTTTATTCTTGGCATTTTATTTGATTTTCAACCTATCATGAAATTATTAAATTTATTTTCTCTGGGCGACCATCCCCTGTACGTGAACGTGCACATGAGCAGCGGCGGCACGCACACCTCGTGGATTGACTCCCTTCAAGCCGCCTTTGCCGGCCTCCAGGTAAACCAGGTAGAGGGTTATGCAAGGGTTAAGAGGGTTAAGTAGTGGGTTAATCAAGAGTTAAGATGGTTAAGTTATTTAGGTATATATAGAGGGTTAAGCAAGGGTTAAGTAGTGGGTTAAGCAAGGGTTAAGAGGGTTTAGCAAGGGTTATGAGGGTCAAGTTATTTTAGGTAGAGGGTTAAGTAGTGGGTTAAGCGGGTTGAGTAAAGGTTAAGAGGGTTAAGTTATTTTAGGTAAAGGGTTGAGCGTTAGGCTAATTTCTCTGGACAGCCGGGGTTATTTTATGTGTACGGTTAACTGTTATGCGAATCTTCTCAAGCTGCAGTTCAACACGTTCTTGAACAGTTCTCTCGTTTTGATGAAATTCTTGATGCATGTATTCTTCATTTTTTTTGAGATAATTAAAGGTATTCTTATATGTCTTCCTATGACTCATAATTACCCCTTCAGTCTGATTCAAATATTTGATTTTATCATGAATAATTACAGCATTAGAATATGAATAGAGAAATTATATGTTGTCCGTGTGCTAGGTGCTCGCGGGTGACGTGGAGGAGGCCATCTGCACGCACGCGCTGTACTGGAGCATCTGGCAGAGGTTCGGTGTGCTGCCAGAGCGCTACAACTGGCAGAGGGCATCACCAGACGTACTCTTCTACCCTCTCAGACCTGAGTTTGCAGAGGCTACTTATCTTCTCTACCGTGTGCGTGCATAATGTACTTCTTATCAGTTAATATTTTATAAGACTTCTCATCATGGCAGAGAGCTTCTCCAGACGTACTCTTCTACCCTCTCAGACCTGAGTTTGCTGAGGCTACTTATCTTCTCTACCGTGTGCGTGGATAATATACTTCTTATCAGTTCATATGACTTCTTATCAGTTCATATAAGACTTCTTATCAGTTAATATTTTATAAGACTTCTCATAATGGCAGAGAGCTTCACCAGACGTACTCTTCTACCCTCTCAGACCTGAGTTTGCTGAGGCTACTTACCTTCTCTACCGTGTGCGTGCATAATATACTTCTTATCAGTTCATATGAGGCTTCTTATCACTTCATATGACTTGTTATCAGTTCATATAAGACTTCTTATCAGTTCATAAAGACTTCGTGTCAGTTCATTTAAGACTTCGTATCAGTTCATATAAGACTTCTTATCAGTTCATATAAGACTTCTTATCAGTTCATATAAGACTTCGTGTCAGTTCATTTAAGACTTCGTATCAGTTCATATAAGACTTCGTATCAGTTCATATAAGATTTCTTATCAGCTCATACAAGACTTCGTATTGGTTCATATAAGACTTCTTATCAGTTCATATAGGATTTCTTATCAGTTCATATAAGACTTTTGATCGATTATTAAAAAAATTCTCAGTTCATATAATCAAAAATATATCTATGTAATCTCAGTTCCAAAAAATCAGTTCATATAAGGTCGAATAATCAACAGTTCGGCTGTATTAACTGCCTTTATAAGGGCTACTTTCGGCTTAATAAATTGTACTGTTGTGTAGTCCCTCTAATTTATTTGGTTTGTTGTAATACTGTTTCTGAAGTTTTAATTTCTCTCACAGATATAACCTATAAACTATATTATTTCTAATAAATATCTGAGGTTTAAGTTTCTTATTAGATTAACAATATGTATCTTGCTACTCTAAAGTCAAAATATTCATTTGTTTCTGCTGTATGTTTTGAAGAATTAAAATGAAGTTTAAATGAGGGTTTTTAGCACATTTTCTCATTTATGAAGAAAATGCACCATTGTGCTCGTCATGTCCGTCCGTATGTCTGTCCGTCCGTCTGTCTGTCCGTCCGTCTGTCTGTCCGTCCGTGACTTCACGTTTTCGTCGACGAGTAAATGCGCTCTCTGTCACTCACTACAGTGAGTACTGAGTTATGATTTTTTCTCTAGAGTCAAAATATTAATTTTTTTCTGCTGTATGTAAATTTTAAAGAATTTACATGAAGTTGAAATTAAGTTTTCTTCAATACAGGCGACACGCAACCCTTTCTACCTGCACGTTGGCCGCGAAATTCTACACTCCCTGAACAACCTGACGCGCGCTGAGTGCGGGTACGCTACTGTACACTCTGTGATCGACGGCTCTCTGGAGGACAGGATGGAGTCCTTCTTCCTCTCAGAGACCTGCAAGTATCTTTACTTGGTGAGGGATACGAGACTATATCAATTTATAATTTATACGTTTACTTTGTGAGGGATACGAGACTATATCAATTTATAATTTATACGTTTACTTGGTGAGGGATACGAGACTATATCAATTTATAATTTATACGTTTACTTTGTGAGGGATACGAGACTATATCAATTTATAATTTATACGTTTACTTGGTGAGGGATACGAGACTATATCAATTTATAATATATACGTTTACTTTGTGAGGGATACGAGACTATATCAATTTATAATTTATACGTTTACATATAAATACCTTTACTTGGTGAGGGATGCGTTTACTTGGTTAGAAGTACGTGTACTTAGCAAAAAATATCTTAATTATTAAGAAATTTCTCTACCTGAATTACCTTAATTGATAAGAGACAGTTTTGCTTGGTAAGAAAGACCTTTAATTGATACGAAATACTGTCAGTTGGTAAGAAATACATTCAACTGGTAAAACATGCCTGTACCTCTTAACTCATTGCCTATGCAGACATTTACCGTTGTCAATACTATCCGTACATAACAGCCTTGGACATAACAGACTTTTAACGATAGGTAATTGATAAGAGATACAGCCATTTGGTAAGAAATACCTTAAATTGATACTAAATACTGTCAGTTGGTAAAAAATATCTTTAACTGGTAAAAACATACCTGTACCTCTTAACTCATTGCCTATGCAGACATTTACCGTTGTCAATACTATCCGTACATAACAGCCTTGGACCGAGAGGTCCCATCACGGATGGAGCCTCTCGTTCCCCATCAGTATTCAAGGGGTTAAATAATACCTCTGTTTAGTAATAAGTACAATTTCTTGTTTGAAATGCCTGCTCTTGGTGTCATAAGGTTCCAGGCGAATGTTTATAGGTTTTTAAATGGGTCCAAAATCAGCCGACCGATCCGGAGTTCTGTTTCCTGTTCATCGTGTCGTCGTCGCTGTTTCTGCAAGCTCTGTTGCTCTGTGATTTTTTGGCACTCTGTCGTTCTGTTTGTAAACACGTTGCAAAAACATTTATGGGTTTACTAATAGGTTGTTAATGCAGCTGCCAGAGCGCTCGATGAATAGGTTCCCTCGCGGAGTAAATTAGGGTTAAAGTCACCAAGTTAAAGATAATATTGCACCTGGTTTAATGGATTTGAGATCCACCACGATTTATCCAAAAGAGTTTTGATGGTTTATGGGATCCAAATCCACTGCTATTTCTTCAGAAAAGTTTTGATTATGCAGGCTGAGGGGGAGCAGCAGGAGCATTTCTGCCCTAGTATGTGGGGATGGGTTCTTGAGAGCCTCTAGGATACGGTTAATCCTAGAGAAAATTATTCAACGAACTGGCGCGCTATCACCGCTTCGGCTCGATAGCCACGTCTCAGGTAGGTAGGCTTGATGTTGTTGATAAAGTTGATGTCGTTCATTAAGTTCTCATTGTCAATGACATCTTGAAGCCATGGTTGTTAACAGAAACTATTGCCTAGGCCTATTGTGCAGCTGAAAACAATGACTGATGTAGCAACATTGTAACTAAATTTCACATCTTCTGAAGTTCGCAGCTTTCATTTTCTCCCGTTTGTGTTCCTTATCTACTTTGAAGCCGGTAGCTTTTTTTTGTTACTGAGAATGGTTTAAGAGGTACGCTAGTAATATTATTTATTCATGAACCTTCAAGGATTTTAACGATAAGATAATCGTTTCCCCCTTCAGCTGTTAATGTTTTTTTATTACAGAGACTGTTTTGAAAGGTACTGTATTGATATAATTTTGGTGCTGTACTTGAACCATGCAAAATACTATTAATATAACATTATATGGGCAGCTGTTTGACCACAACAACCCTGTCAACTTGGGGTCGGGCCAGTTCCTGTTCACCACCCAGGGCCACGTGGTGCCTCTGGGGCCCTGGCTGCGGGACAAGACCCTGTGGGACGAGGCCCACTTCACGCCAGAGGCCCACAAGGCGGTTAACCTCTCCGACTCGAACGTATGGACGCCGGGGGTGAGTCTGACTTTCAGGAAATTATTCGTAAAAATTTTTAGTGAAAAATTTTTAGTGAAAAATTTGTAGAAAAAATTTTTAGTGAAAAATTTTTAGAAAAAAATTTGAGTGAAAATTTTTTAGAAAAATTTTTAGTGAAAAATAACAAAGAAAATTTTTAGTGAAAAATTTTGTCTGGAACGTATGAACGCCTGGGGTGAGCTCTGACTTTCAGGAAATTATTCATAAAATTTTTAGTGAAAACATTTTTTTTAAGCTCAGAAGATTAATTGTGTCTTGGAAAATTATCGTACATTGATCCCGGAGTTGTCAAGAATAGATTAAATATTTCAGATGACTAGTATTTTCAGGCTGGATAGTCATCTAAGTATAAATAAATGAATAACAAATATAAATATACTTGTCTTTGTTGCTAAAGAATTATTTTTCAGTGCGATGCAGTAGACCAAGCGCGGCAATTTGGTCTGCCCCTAGAGAGCCACTATCTGCAGCAGGTCTATTCTGCCGTCGGTCTACACTCCTGACCTTATTTGCTGGTCTATTCTGCCGTGGGTCTACACTCCTGATTTAATATATTATTACATGGGCAGCTGTTTGACCACGACAACCCTGTTAACTTGGGGTCTTTCCACATTTAGCTGTTTTTTTTTAATATTTTGAAAGGTACTGTATGAACTGGTATTTGGTACTGTAATTAAATAATACAAAACTGGTATTAAAGATAACAAACACTACATGAGCAGCTGTTATATAATTTTGGTACGTGAATCATGCAAAATATTAAAGATAACATTATATGGGCAGCTGTTTGACCACAACAACCCAGTTAACTTGGGGTCGGGCCAGTTCCTGTTCACCACCCAGGGCCACGTGGTGCCTCTGGGGCCCTGGCTGCGGGACAAGACCCTGTGGGATGAGGCCCACTTCACGCCAGAGGCCCACAAGGCGG
The DNA here is from genome assembly GCF_000764305.2 of Hyalella azteca. Taxonomy (NCBI): domain Eukaryota; kingdom Metazoa; phylum Arthropoda; class Malacostraca; order Amphipoda; family Hyalellidae; genus Hyalella; species Hyalella azteca. The sequence continues at coordinate 76,002 of NW_025945661.1, read as the reverse complement.
TTAACCTCTCCGACTCGAACGTATGGACGCCTGGGGTGAGTCTGACTTGCAGGAAATTATTCGTAAAAATTTTTAGTGACAAATGTTTAGAAAAATTTTTTAGTGAAAAATTTTTAGAAAAACATTTTAGTGAAACATTTTCAGAAAAAATTTTTAGTGGAATTTTTTTAGTGAAAAATTTCTAGAAAACATTTTTAGTAAAAAATTTTTAGAAAAAATTTTTAGTGAAAAATGTTTAGAAAAAAATTTGTAGTGAATAATTGTGTGAAAAAATTTGTAGTAAAAATTTTTGACTCGAACGTATGAACGCCTTGGGTGAGTCTGACTTGCAGGAAATTATTCGTAAAAATTGTTAGTGAAAATTTTTTTTCAAGCTCAGAAGATTAATTGTCTTTGAAATTATCGTACATGCCAATGATCCCGGAGTTATCAAGAATAGATCAAATATTTCAGGTGACTGGTATTTTCAAGCTGGATAGTCATCTAAGTAGGAATAAATAAATAAATAAAAATATACATGTCGTCAAGAATTAAATGTTTCAGATGACTAACTTTGTCAAACTTGATAGTCATATAAGTATAAATAAATAAACAATAAATATAAATATACTTTGTTGCTAAAGAATTTTTTTTTTCAGTGCGATGCAGTAGACCAAGCGCGCCAATTTGGTCTGCCCCTTGAGAGCCACTACCTGCAGCAGGTCTATTCTGCCGTGGGTCTGCACTCCTGACCTTATTTGCTGGTCTATTCTGCCGTAGGTCTGCACTCCTGACCTTATTTGCTGGTCTGTTCTACCGTGGTCTGCATTCCTGACCTTATTTGCTGGTCTATTCTGCCGTGGTCTGCATTCCTGACCTTATTTGCTGGTCTATTCAGCCGTGGGTCTGCACTCCTGACCTTATTTGCTGGTCTATTCTGCCGTGGGTCTACACTCCTGACCTTATTTGCTGGTCTATTCTGCCGTGGTCTACACTCTGTCTCTTATACACATCTAGATGTGTATAAGAGACAGATCCAACGGTACCACTGCCATATCTGTACGTTGATTTATGATTTCACGACATTTCATGAAAGGGGGGCGGGTGGGGGAGTTCTTTAAGTAATTAGATAGGAACTAATTAGCTGCTGAGCTCTTTAAGTATAGTGTCTACTTGAGTTGTGCTGCAGTTACGTGTTTAGTCTCATCTTAAAGCTGACATTCTGGCCTATCCAACGGTACCATTACCATCTCTGTACGTTGATTTGTACGTTCACGACACTTCATGAAAGGAGGGCGGGGGGAGAGTTCTTTCAGTAATTACATAGGAGCTAATTCGCTGCCCAGCACTACAAATACAGTGTTTCTATGAGGTCTGACTCTGTGTGCCTCCGGGCTTTGTAGGGAGAGATGCGCATGTAGTTGCTCCCATCATCCTTGAGTGGAATCAAGATCCAGAAACGTTTAGTTTGGTATCTATGCTACATTGAGCGCCTATTGCAGTGCGCTCGGGACTTTGTCGGGCTCTCCTCAACATTCACACTTATTGTCACGGAAAACCTATCTCCTCCTAGAGTTTTTGAGCTACAACAATGAGACATATACCATTCGATGCGCAACAAAATTATCTAGAACGGATGGCAGGCTNTGTAATGAATGATGTGCTGTAATGAATGATGTGCTGTAATGAATGATGTGCTGTAATGAATGATGTGCTGTAATGAATGATGTCCTGTAATGAATGATGTGCTGCAATGAATGATGTGCTGTAATGAAATTTTTGTGTAGTTACTTGCGTTTAAGGTTTATTTTTATAAACTGATCGTTACTGCAAGTGAAATGAATGTATTTAAAATGGGCGTCTCGATAACCTACATCTGTAGTATACAGGAATACATATACTGGTTGAGATAAATGCATGGTGTTTTATATTTATTAAAAAATAATGTTATAAAAATGTGCCTGTCCGCCACATTGCCTTATCTTTTTCGAGAAACACTTTTTCGTTGTGGTAGGATTGAAATTTGTACAGCATAAATAATGCTGTTTTGATGGTGAGGGTTTTTAGCGCATTTTCTCATTTATGAGAAAAATGCACTATTGTGCTCGCCATGTCCGTCTGTCCGTCCGTCCGTCTGTCTGTCCGTCTGTCCGTGACTTCACGTTTTCGTCGACGAGAAAATGCGCTCTCTGTTACTCACTGCAGTGAGTACTGAGTTATATTTTTTCGAAATGGGTACCTTCATTCGAAATACGTTTTTTTCGAAGTACATTCCACAAAAAACCACAAGGCAGCAGTACTAACGTCAATATATAAACTTTAAAGTGCGAGTGTCTGCATTGTTTATTTTCTCAGTCACCTCTATTTATTAATTAATTAATATACTCAATTGTGTGATTTGAGTTTCGCATTATTTCAGTTGGATTTTGATTCACTGCGATTTGATGTTGTGTTTCGGCTTTCATTGTACTCGCATATTTAGTTTTTTGATAACGTTTATGTAGTCTAAGACTGCGGTAATATCACACTAAGACTGCGTAAATATTATATATACAGAGTATGAATTTATTTTCCATGCATAACATGTATGTTTTTGCCATGAACGATGACGGATAAACTTTTTTGGTTAATTAGTTTTGGAAATAAAAATAACATAACCTTGGAAGTAAACGTAAAATAAATTCTGAAGAGGTTAAAGCAGCATTGCTCTAATAGTGCTGATAATGTTAGGTAAAGGTAATGAAATATCAGCTTTTAAATTAACAAGAAATGATTTTAAATTAGCAAGAAATGAGCATGAAGTGTTGAGTGATAATTTCGTGCTAATATTTTTATGCTGGAGCTTGTTAAGTAAATGTAGACCGCCTAGCTGCCAAATTTGTGTATAGACCTTTAAAATTTTTGCTCAATTTGAATTATCGGATAAGCTTGTTGTAAATATTTAATCTTTTGCATTTGCATTTGCCTTTTCTAGCTCTTTATGAAGGAATCTTGCAATGTTAATGTTGCAATTTAATCAAAGTTTGTAGAAGTTATTAGTTGCGTGGGAGAAGCATCCACCAACTTTCAATATTCATGTTTGATAATAAGATTGCGATTTTCTAGGTTTTTTATATTTATATTAACATTTATTTCCTTCTATTTTTCTAAAACGTGATAAAAGAAAAATTTGTAGCTTTGAACTTCCCCGTTACTTTCATTGCGTGCGTATATATAATGGCCATAAGAACTTGAAAACTTCTGTATATATCAATTAGGTATATTATATGATATTATTATCTGAATTAAAATATTTTTACTACAATTTTGTTAAATGCTCGTAAATTTTCTGACGATTTGCACAAGTTTTTCAAAAAAATGACGAAAATCGCCCTGTACGAGTACGTTAAAATGTCAAGAAATTTCGTGAATTACAGGAATGAATTTTCGTAGCCTGAAAATTCTTAATTAATTTTCGATTTTAACAATATTTTTCGCATTGATAGTAAATCGTCAATTAACGATTTGTGACGTCATAGTAACGACACTTTTGTTTTGACTGGTAGTTTCATTAGCAACGAAACGATATTAAAGAATATTATAACAATAACAACAATTTTTGTTGTTACAACAACAATAACAAGTTTTATAACAATTTTTTGTCAGATTATTATTGAGATAAATTATTGTTTTAATGGAATTATGTACTGAATTTATTATATAAATCACTTTATTTTGTTTATCGAATTTCGTAGTGGCAGAAATTCTAGTATTGGATGTCAATAGATGTCGCGTCACTACAGCGGCTGTATAACAAGTAACAAAGTTATTGAGGTAGGAACAAATTTATTATTAAAATTGTTGACCTTAGCCTATACTTTCAAAAAAAGTTAAGAGATCGTAAGTTCATCAGCCAATCATTGACGACCTTTCAAGCAAAATCCACCAATCATAGACAAGAAAATAGAGCGTAAGTACTTCAAGCAAAATCCACCAATCATAGACAAGAAAATAGAGCGTAAGTACTTACGTTCACTTAATCATAGACAAGAAAATAGAGCGTAAGTACTTACGTTCACTTATAGCGCTAGCTAATGGGAAAGTTGGTGAAATATCGATTGCAAGATTTGATCATCACAGACACGAAAGCGAGCTAAGAAAAACGTGGTAATAATTAATATTAATTATTAATTATTAATATTAATTATTATTATTGATTATTATTATTAATTAATATTAATAATCAATCATCATATCAGATGATATTAAAGGACAACTGTATCTTTTAAAAGAGTTTTCCGTTGAGATATTTCATATCGTGAAATGAGTGATTCCAATTTAAATTGAGATAAACATTACCAATCAGGACGAATTAAATTTTATTTTGTATTTTCGATAATTCGCGAATTGTTTTTTGTTGACGTATTTTTCTTTTGAGTAATAGCAATATTATGAAAAAATTATTCTTTTAAGATCTATGATTACATTTTTGTTGTTTCTATTTGCGTGAGAAGAGTTAAAGGTGGACTGAAAAGGCCAATCAATTTTCAAGTGAAATCTGGGAGCTTTAAAGAAGCTACGTTTCGTGGGATAAATGTTTCTCAATTCTTCTGCAACGAATATATAAAATTAAAAATAAAAAAAAAATTGATAAAACGGTTGTTGACGTTGCCTGCGAATATATAAAATTGAAAATTAGAAAAAAATACTTGACGAAACGGTTGTTGATGTTGCCATCGTATATATAAAATTAAAAATTAGAAAAAAATACTTGATAAAACGGTTGTTGATGTTGCCTGCGTATATATAAAATTGAAAATTAGAAAAAAATACCTGATATAACGGTTGTTAATGTTGCCTGCGTATATACAGAGCCAAAAAAACTACTACTACTGCGCAACAGCAGGTCGCAGTCTCGCACGTATTAGAGTGAAGTATCGAGTCGTGTTGACACATTTTTTTCTCTTATAAGTCCAGCAATGTAATTTTTGTGTGTATTTTGAAAGAAATAATATATTTATATTCACTTTTAACATATTCGTTTCTTTAATCATCCTCGTCTGGGATCGTTGGCATAGAGCCAAACTATCGCATTCTACAGTGACATTTACGTGTACGTAGAGAAAATAATTTCTAAATTTTAAGTCAATTAAGTTACCCGTTTTTCGGTGAAATTTTAGATTTCTCTTCGCGACAAAATTGGCCTTCAAAAGATTGCATTTCAAGTCAATATATAATCTCAAATATTATTTTTACAAATAATTCTCACCACCAACGTATTTGTAAGGCGATGCAAGTGGCGTATACATTTAAATACATTTAAAAGAACTTTTGAAAGAGTAGTTGAAATCATTATTATTACATTTAGGAAAGGTTATGTATTGATTTATACAAGTTCTACAAAACCATTTTAATTATCGCACAGGGGGTTAAAATCAACGTTTATATATTAAATGATTCTGACGTTTTACTATTTTCTAACGCATGTGAACTAAATTTTTGTAGCGCGTGAGAACAAACGTCTAAGAATACTAATTGCTTTTGGGCCCTATGATTGTGATTGCCTGAAGTCAATCAATCTCACGATCTACCATCATTTTCGTTGCAATCTGCGCTCCGCTTGATATTGCCTAAAATATTCGTAAATTCCCCTAACACGGAAAGATCTTCGGAGAATACAGATCGAAAACCGTGTCCATTTCTGTAATTGTTCTTGTCCTGACGCCGCTTGATCCGACAACACATGTAAAACACGTGTACATCTTGAAAAAACACTTGTAGTAAAGGACGAGAGTCTTGTAGGAAATGTTCTACTTGAAAGGACGTATGTTATTTTAGTAAACGTGCCACGTTGTACACGACAATAAATGACGGGTAATTTTGCTACGGGACTAAGGAAAATTGCAGTCACGAGTGTACGTACATTGGTCAGCTAGGGCATGGTTGAACTAGTAGAACCTAACTCAACCATGAGCTAGGGCATGTCGGTGGTCATGTTCTTATTTGCAATTAGGATATTAGGACAAATTACGACCCTTGTCACACGTCAATCTCGACAAACAATGCACCGAACTGGAGTTTCCATTGCATAAACATGTATAGGCTCGACTTGGCGATAGGGTTATTTCTTCGATATTCTTTTTACGTATCAAGTCTCAACTTGAATTGTTCACATTATTATGAACAAATTACTATATTTTATTGAAAACATTTATTTATATTATCTTATTTGCAGTGGCTTTTACATCTATTTTTCCCCATTGTCTGCCAGGACAAATTATGTTAATTAAGTTTGAAGTGAACTGGAATGACTACCAAGGCAGGTGTCGAAGTGTTAAGAGTTTTACGTGGAAAATGACTAAAGTATCGAAAAGAAAAGTCATTTACCAGAGCAGGATTTTCTCACACTCGCGCACGAGCATCTTAGAGCTCAGAATTTCTGTAAGTTTTATAAATATTTTGGATATTGCTAGCTAGGTTGAGGTCGCTAGTGTTACGAGGCTAGTGATTTAGCGTCAACGGAAAGCTAGAAACGTCGGAGCTCGGACACGATCGTCTTTAGGCAATGACTCGAGGCTCCCGTATGCGCCGCAAACACATGCAAATTGCCTCAAAACTGGACCTTTCTCACATTTTTCCGGACTTTTTGAGCTCGGGCGCGGAGTTTCAGGCGAAGCACACACATTTGCATGCGTTCCTTATAGAAATGACCGGCCGGCGGCGGTCTAAACGACCGATGCGAGCCTTTGTGCGACCTTACATTCTTTACGGTGACGAGTGTAAAAAAATAAATCTATTGCACTGGTGCAGTGTAAGATGGAATGTGTGGAATTATATTCATGGATGCATAAGGTAGGTAGCCATAATGTGAAATTTTGTAGTTTAATATTATTTAACTCGAAGGCATTAACATTATACTAAAATGTGCAACTTTTTTAGTTTTAGCCTTCATTCTTAAACTTAGAAGAACTCCTCGAGATATTGTGAACTAAAATGTATACTATATTACTATACTAACATTATAATACGTCGGAAAATGGTAAATAATGTCCAATTAATATCCCTATAACAATTAACCAACCAAAAACAACACAATTCAAGAATACAAAAAACTTCTAAACATTTTTTAAAAGATTGCTGCGGTGTTACTGACATTTTATGGAGTGATTTATCCTTACTGGTATTTGAAGTGAGAATCAGACCTAGGATCAAAATTTTTACCCAAGATGCCTAAATAATTCTGATGTAGGCGGCACATAATTTTCATATCCTGCCCACATACCTACCCGTCATCCATCGCACTTAGGTGAGCGGTCTTCCTCATTTGAATACGTCACTTGAGACGGAGGCTACCCGCATGACGTACCAGTTTTGGATAAAATTACAATGATCTTAATCAGGAACACGGCGGTATCAAGAGCCCAACATTTTTGGAGAAGACGAACCTTTCGATTTTGTTTTCCCTGGGGCAATGGGCCCATGGGCTTGGGGCAAGGCGCCCACCCTTGGTCCCTTTACCACAAATGCATATTTTTCGTTTAAAAATGAAAAAAACAGCACTTTACAGTTTAAAATAAGAAAATGTAATAAAAATATATGACATTCACTCATTTATTAACAACTCAAAAAATCATATTCTTAACTTGAAAAAATATACTCTTGGCTTAAAAAATCTATCACTGACGTTAAGAAAATTTTTCATTGACATAAAAATATATATACTTGACTAGAAAAATATATCCTTGCGATAAAAAAATTCGTCCTTGACATGAAAAAATGTATCCTTGACTAGAAAAAATATATTTAGTTGATCAGAAAAAAACTTCGTTTCAGTTTCGTACATAATTCAGATATTATATACAGAGAATTCGTACCTAATCGGGATTTCAGCCAACACCATATAAAAACTCATCAACTTTTGGCTCATTGGTGTTGACTGAAATCAACTTTTGGCAAGGCAAGAGTCAATAACTCGAAAAGTGCTCATAAATACGCATAACTAGAAACTAAACCTGATGCCATGAGGCGGCAAATCAAAAAATCATGCAATATGAAGTGTAATTTGTATTTCAAAAAGCTAGTCATAGTTTGAAAAGGTCATTGAGACAAATCTAATGATGTATAATACAAGACTTCACCATGGGCGCTTTGCCCCGTGACACGCGTGGGCCCGTTGCCCCATTAGGTATCATTTCAATTTATATAGTGTCAACATTTTATTTTAAAAGCTAATAGTCTAAACTTGATCTCAAAATTATCCCTATAAATATTACTTTGAAAATATAATTCAAAGTAATTTCAAAAGCTTCATCTACAGTAATCGAAAAAATTTTTATGTAGCAGCAAAAAAATTTTTATCTCGACTAAAACAGTTATTCACAAATAACTTAATAACGCAAACACTTAGCAAAACGTAAATCCGTACACTTCGTCCCTGTGAAACTGTCGACCGGCGGTAGAGAACACGGGCCAATATCTGCCATACTTAGCGAGAAACCCGCTATGGGCCCATGACCCGCAGTGGGCTCGCTGCCCCATGTTACCCTACGTAATGTCGGGCATGGCAGGTTGAGAGTTCGGTATGTTGAGAGTAAAATATCGGTGATGAATATGTGAATTAAACAATTCCCAAAAACTGTAAGGTTGTCCCGGTATCAGAAGTTATTGGTAGTGAAGCATGCATGGTCATTTTCTGCACGACAATACGCCACCAGTAATTTTTTAAGACCGATCGCTTGAGTAGTTCAGATAGCAGTTAACAGTTCACTTTTTTTGTTCAAAACGGAATCCGAGTTCGTGTAAAAACATTTAGCCTACTTGGAATGAAACTCGGGCGAGATAAATGAATTATAATAATCAGCTAAATTGATTGAATCTTCCTGTATAGATTGCAATGACTATTATTTAAATAAAAATGACTATTATTGACTATTATTATATTGAACAAATATTATATAGTGATAATGATTTCGTTCGCAATAAACCGTTCGCTCGTTGTAAACGTTTCACTCGTAATAAACCGTTCGTTCGTAATAAAACGTTCGTTCGTAATAAACCGTACGTTCGTAATTAGCCGTTAATTCGTAATAAACGTTCGTTCGTAATAAACCGTTCGTTCGTAATAAACCGTTCGTTCGTAATAAACCGTAATATCCGACAAAGATGTTATGAGAATGAATGAAAAGATCTCGTAGCGGTAAGTTGCTTGCTTCGAGTCATTGTGGAACGAATTCCAAAACTATGGAGTTTCATGCTTGATTTGCATAGGAACCGAATAATATATACAAATAAGCTACGAACTTACGGCTCATTACCGAATCTCGATTCACTAAATTGTCGGTGCGTTTCGACATGTGAGCACGAGATTGTGCGCTCCGTAAGACGGATGGACACATGCAAACGAGGTCACAAATTACGGACCGGTGGCCATGGCGGCAGATTTGCATGCGCTCATCATCACGACAGCCGTGCGATGGTGTTGCGGTCTACATTTCTTTGCGTGTCATTAAGGACATTTTTTCAACATAATTTGCATAGGGAGAGACTTGGACCTGCGGATCGGGGCAGGGAATAAGCGTTTCACAGGCGATCCAAGTTTGAACTTGAGATTAGCGTTCCAAGAGCGAACCGGGTTGCAACTTGGGATCAGAGTTCCAAAAGCCAACCGGATTACAACTTCGGACGAGTGTTCCAAAACTGATCCTGGTATCATCTTGAAATCAGCGTTTCGAAGCCCTCTTGTGTTTCGGCTTAGAATGAAAATAATGCGCGCTTCATTGAGGAAAATTGTTGATTGCGAAATAAGAGGTTACATTCATTGGATTTTATTCAAGCTTAAATCAAAGTTCATGAAAGGATAAGATGCTGAGTATTTTTTTCCCCAAACTTGATATTTGATATACAATAGGGAATACTAGAGGAATTTTATTATTGTAAAATTTACTGAATGCTGTGCAGCTCGAATCTCTTATTCAGACTTTTCCTATCTTGACATCAAATGAAGAGGGAAAAACTTTTCATTAGCTTAAAAATTGAACTGGCCACGACAATATCAACTGCAACGCTAACATCCAATCTTAATTAATGATACTCGAGTAACTGTAACGAGGTGCCTGGTAATAGAATTAAAGGGCTAATGAATTGAAAGCGAGTTTTCAACAAATCCGATATTGAAATTAACGACGAAATTGAAATAATAAAAAAAAGTAATAAGAAGTAGCTCACTTTGAGCAGCTTAGAATATAATTTTTGAAAAAAATGTTTTATTTAGAGGAAAATTACGAAAATATACATATATTCTTTTTCAGAGTTAATTATATGTTAATGTCTTGGCTATACTAAGATTTTCGAAAATTATTAAGTACCGAGAAAACTTTGATTTGTTGCGCCACTTCCTGGACTTGAGAGCAAGCAATAACAGAACAGAACAACAGAAGTCGCACCAACACCTGGTGGTAACAGAAGTCGCACTAACCACAACAACAACAGCAGCAGCATCTGGTTTATGGAGGAAGGGGGTTATAGAGGAAGGGGTTTATGTTGGGAGGGGATTTTGGAGGGGTGAGTGAGGCTACGGTAGGGAGAGGAAGGGGAATAGTTCGGGGAATGCTCACGAGAAGAAGAGCTAATCCCCGTATTAAAAACTGTCTATGTATTTCTGTGTGTGGGATTTCTGTATATCCTCGTATAAACCGTCCTTGTAAGGTGTATATGATGCAAATTTTTCAACTCGGCATATAGCTTTATAGTATATTTCCCATTTATATTTCATATAAAAATAATATCCTCACCGCATCGTCAAACTTTAGATTTCAACCAGTTATGTAATTGGATTAATTGTTTTATCCTAATAATTGATTGAAATAATGCCAATTTTATTCACGAAAATATGCCACATTTTTGTCAAGTTTCACTTGCCACTCTCAACATGTTCCCTCACTACACCACTCTCCACATGGTCTTATACAGCAATGTTTAATTTGATTCGAAACTCAGTGAGTCTGAACTACTAAAATCCAACCACAAAGTTTTTGAATGCCTGCAGTAGCGATGAGCTGAAACGTTCGACTAAATATTACAACCAAAACGTAAACCTATAGACCATAAAACTAAAATCAAATAACAAATTCAACTCCCCCATCCCGTGCAGACTGAATCCAAACATTAAAAATATAACTCAGTACTCACTGCAGTGAGTGACAGAGAGCGCATTTTCTCGTCGACGAAAACTTGAAGTCACGGACAGACGGACGGACATGACGAGCCCAATCGCGCTTTTTAGCGCATTTTCTCATTTATTGAAAAAATGCACTATTGTGCTCGCCATGTCCGTCTGTCTGTCTGTCTGCCTGTACATCTGTCCGTCCGTGACCTCAAGTTTTCGTCGACGAGAAAATGCGCTCTCTGTCACTCACCGCAGTGAGTACCGAGTTATATTTTTTTCCATAAAAGAGAAAATGCGCTGAAAAGGTTTGAGTGGAACCCGGAGCAACGGTTGAAACACAACATACGATTACCGACAGACTAAATTAATAAATTTCCACCCTGAATTTTTACAGTTGAGTAAGCTGACCTTTCGTGTGGTTAAATTATCAACCGAAGTGACTTCGTTCTCCTACACTTTTTTTAAGAATAATTATTGTTTGAAAAAAATTGAATATTTTTTCCTATACAATTACCTTTTTCATTTTGAATTACATTTATATTATAAATGATAGTATGTCCGGGAAGACGAGGCTCCTAGATCGAATGCTTTATAAGTGTATTGAGGGAATACGCGTGATGCAATTATGAGAGATGATTTATTGTAATGCATTTTCTTCAATTTGATGCATATACGATTAAAAAAACTTAGACATTGATTTTATTCAAAGTTTCCATGAAACAGATTGGCCAATGTAAGCAGTGGGATATTCATAGAAATAGTGTCGAAGTTAAGGAAGGAAGATATATTGTATAATGACAGCGTATAAGTTCTATGAATTTAATCTTTTACTGTGGCAATTAACCAATAAAACACTTTAAATTTTTCTTGTCATTGTAAGACATGTTCATTACTGTTGAATACCGAGCAGTGTTAGTAGTATTAGTTACTAAATAATAAAAGATTGCCCTATTTATCGAATAACGTTATCAGTGATATACAAGGCAGCGTCTCAGCTGATTAAATACAATATATATTCATATTAAGCAAGTATATATTCTGTATTACAAAACGAAATGTTCTCTCTGTCTCTCATTTACGAGAATCTTGTAAAATTAAATCTCTTAATGTAACACGCGGCGATAAGTCCGTAGACCATCAAATTCTATCTCCTATAGCTGTACGATAACGGGTTTTATACTTACCCTTCAACATTCAAATCACATACTCACAATATTTACTATTTGAATTTTAACCTTTTTCTGAATTGATAAAATCAAATCCATAAAAACTGTAAGAAACGTTGATTCCAACTTGATCGCAAAATCGGTGTTTAACATATGATTATTTTTTTTGAACAAAAGTTCCATTCAAATTGCGAGGTAACCTTTTCTCATAGAATCAGAGAGACTTAATTAAATTAGAGAGAAAACATTTCAAAGATGTCATACAAGGTAATACAAGATTTTAAAAACAAATGAAACGCTAAACAAATTTACCGTATGTTCATAGAAACGTTTCGGAGGCAAGCATCATCATCAGTTTAAAAATTGTACGGTGATGGAGTTCGTCTTGGAAACTTTGTCGATGAAAAAATAGTGAATCGGTTTGATATTTCCCTTGATTTTAAAATTGGGGCGAACTTGCAATTCAGGTAGACTTGTAACATAACTACACTAATAAAAACATGGAAAAAATAAGCAGGAAACTTAATACACTGTTCATACACATCAAGGGAACGCGAATAATTTCAATCGGCACAGTTACACACAAAAAAGTAGCGTATAACAATGTTTTAAGTAACATGGCTTCTCATAACAAAGTAACGAATGAAATTCTACTAACCCATTTACCCACAGTTAGGTAATGCTTGTAAATTTTACAAAAACAGTTACCCACAGATATTTAACCCATATGAATTCGACTCAACCCATATTGATTCTTCTACAATGTTACAAAAATCTGTATAATCCATTTAAATTCTATTAAATCAGTTACTAAATTTAATATAACACACATTTACACTGTTACGCACATGAATATAACTAATTTAAATCATATTAACGCAGTTACACATATTAATATATCATTTATAAAATTTTCACCATATAAACCTACTTTAACGTAAAACAAACGAATTCCATTAAAACAGTTACACACATTTTTGTAACTCAACATAATTTCTCATTATATTCTTACTCATTATATTACTTTCATTACTGTAACTCAATATAATTTCTATTAAAACAATTACACGCATTAGTGCAACGAATATAAAATATTAAAATAGCTACACGCATTAGTGTAACGTATATAAATTCAATTGACACAAAAATTTAAAAGCAAAGAATAGTCCACAAAATTCATATCTTTGTAGAAAACGTGGACTATTCTTTACTTTTAAATTTTTAGTCAACTTGCGATTTAAGCAAATAAGTGACATTAATACTTCAATTGACACAGTTACGCTCAGCAAGGTGACGCATTTAGAGGAATAATTTCACCACGGGAGCTCCGGTGAGAGCGACCTTGTGCTTGATCGAGGCGGGGGCGGGGCGTGCGAGGGCTGTGCGGTTGTGCGCGCAAGAAAAGCTATCGTCACGTGATTCAATAATCAATTACGGTGTTTTGATTACAGATTGTTCGCGACAAATTAAAACTGGAATCGTAAGCAGCGATGCAGAACACAGGGATACAAATTGCGTGGAATCAATTATGGTTGGTAATAGAGTCCGCAATTCAGCTAATGTTAGAAACATAAATACTGTTAGAATCAATCTAGATATGTTGAAACTATGTTCAGAACTGCTAAGTCATTTAAACTTAAAACAATGGGATTAGATGTAACGGATGAACAAATTGATGGAATTGGTTCAATGAACTTTTAATGCATTTATTTTTTTTTCGAAATATCACGCACAGCACGACTCGCATGTCGGTGGATAGCTTGTCTAATATCTTTGCGTGGTTCCAATAACTATAAAATTCCAACTCGACATTAAATAATAAAAGAGGAAATTACATGAGAATTGTTTAGAATTACTCTAGATATTCGATTACATTCTATTAAATCTAAATAGATTTAAATTCTTTATTTCCGAAAATTTTGACCCACAATTTAGAGCCATCGATCGCGCATGCGCGTGGGCTATAATAGCAAGCTTTAGCGTGTGTTACCAAGACGACGTTGACTGTGATGGCTGGTATTGAGCCTACGATGAATTTTCTCTGCTCATAAGTACCCACAATTGAAGGTAGACTCGACTATAAGGCAACCCGCAATCAGAGCGGTCTTTGAGTCGGAGACATGACGAGTGTCATTGCTCGCTGTAATGAGGACTTTATGGTTGTAAATAAAACGTTCGTGGGTACAAGTAATAATTGCAGGAGTTTGTGTGCCAGTCCTTTAGGAACCCACTTTGTACTTATCGATAAAAGATCTCATGTTGGCATCTCAGCGACAGATGTTGTCACGCTTAAACGTCTTCAATTTCTTGGAAACCCTTTAGGCGGTGGAAAGACTAGTGACATCAATGTTAGTTACAGACTAGCCTTACAGCGCCCAGCGTTCATATGAGGACATCCAATAATTAATTTACTCCTTTGAACTTGTTGACTCAATAGTGAACTAAACTAAACTAAAACTAAAACTAAACTAAACTAAACTAAAAACTAAACTAAACTAAAGGAAGATCATTTGAATTGAATAGGTTTATTTAGTATGGTCATTTGCTTCCATGATATTCAGGTTAACGTCTACTGCACATTGTTAAAATGTGTCCGATGTTGCACGAACATATAGATAGAATAATTTATAGATGAAGAATAATTTATATGTATACTAATCTTCAAAAGATATGATAAATAAAAACATCCATATGATTTCACTCTAAAAGAATGTTTTATACACATTCATTTTTGTATATATTCATGAGACTCAGCATGCGACGCGGGGAGCATAGGACCACGGCGTAGCAGGTTCATCACATGATTCTGTCTCTTTACATTCATTGACCTATAATCTAGAGAAGTGATGGCGGGGGACTGTAATAAATTGCTCAAAAGGGACGGTCTTAAGAGTCCGTCTTGCGATCACGGCCCCAAATTAACGGCCTGGTCGAGTGACACAAACACCGGCAATTTGGTCCTGACTTGAGGACTGAGGCATGCGCCGTGGTCTGCTTGAGTGACATGCCCAGGGTCTTTACAGTCAACGAGCGTCGAGATCTTCATATCAGATCTCAGGAAATGGGGGAAAAAGATTCCGAGCAGGAATAAACAAGAAAAAAAAAGATGCAATAGGTACCCATCTTTAGACTAGTGAGTCGTTGTGGTTAGTGACTTTATAATAAAAGAAAAATGATACCCAAATTTCTAGCCCTTTTGAACCATCACCGTCCTACTAAATGTAATCAAAAAATTCTGAATCATGGATTTGCATAGCAGAATGTAACTAATCTGTTAACACAACTGCCAATATTACCAGTTACCGACGCTGGCTACTAGAATTTCAAACTCTGAATATTTACGTAAAGCTACTTTCCATAATCGAATTCAATCTGAATTTCTCATCATCTAAAAGCTCAAGTAAAAATTTGAGTAATAATTCTACTTCATTTCAGGCGACCTTTGAACGTCCCTGCTCTGTGAAGGAAAAAATCACACAAGAGCCAGAGACAGCGAGCTGTACAATCACTTATACAAGGAGAGAGTTTGTGTGTTGCGGATGTAAAAAAAACTCCTTATGGCTACTCGATCTGCACGGTTGCCTCACGATCTTGTAAGCCCGGCTGTAATGACGCTCGGCAACTCACAAAAGCCGGTGCTTAGTGACATATCTCCTGACGAGGCTGTACACGTTTCATCGTTGGAATGGTACAGCGCCCGAGGCGGAGACGTTCTGTCCACATGATTTCTTGCAGGTCAACCATGATGAAAATTTCTGACTTATAGGAGAACTGTGCAGATTTTGATTTTTTGGACGTAAAATAAATACACGTATCACCGTCGCTTATTTGAACTCAACGCTTCGTGGGCAGGTCAACCATGATAAAAAATTCTGACTTATAGGAGAACTGTGCAGATTTTGGATTTTTTTGTCGATCTCAAAATGATTTTTTCCGTTGGGCGGTACAAAGCAAAAAAAATAACAGATTTCAATACTAAAGGTTATTTAATAAGTTTCTACAACTGCTAGTTCAAAATACTGAAAATTTAATTACTGGTCGATCTCAAAATGATTTTTTCCGTTGGGCGGTACAAAGCAAAAAAAAAAAAAAAAACAGACAATCCAAGTATGAGGGATTGAAGACGAGCCTCCAGCGCCTCACTTCTGAGTAGGACTCTAGGAATCCTAATGACAATCCGAGCGCATCGTTCGATCACCACAAACGTGTGTCATTTGAAAGACACTCTTGAGTCCTAATTATAGAGGTTGAAGCGACTTTATAGCCTCATCGTGTCCTTGTCTGGCTCATCCGTTCTGTACCAACGACAGATTTGCCCTCAGCATCGATCCGAGTTACGCGATCATCCACTCTTCCTTACCCTGTGAAAATTTACAGACGCGTCAGTTTCTGATTTGGAGTACCAGAAGCTGGGGCGACTCTGAATTTTGTTAGGCCAGTGAAAATTTAAAGACGCGTCAGCTTCTGATTTGGAGTACCAGAAGCTGGGGCGACACTAAATTTTGTTAGGCCAGTGAAAATTTACAGACGCGTCAGCTTCTAATTTGGAGTACCAGAAGCTGGGGCGACTCTAAATTTTGTTAGGCCAGTGAAAATTTACAGACGCGTCAGCTTCTGATTTGGAGTACCAGAAGCTGGGGCGACTCTAAATTTTGTTAGGCCAGTGAAAATTTACAGAGGCGTCAGCTTCTGATTTGGAGTACCAGAAGCTGGGGCGACTTTAAATTTTGTTAGGGAATAACAAAACCCGGACGTCATCGTTGGCCGCTCTATCCACAACATAGATGGCCGTCCCTGATAGGCTATTGTTTGGACGAAAGTTTAGAATTTTTCTTGTATTTAACCTAAATTTAATTTGATTAATGTTATGGAATTGAGGTGTAATAAACTTAGTATAAATTGGTTTACTCTGATAGGTGTGTAGAGGCAATCGTAGAAGCTCACCGGACGCGTGAGCTTTGAAATGTCAGCGAAAATGTGCGTGTATCTCAAGTTTAATGCTATTCCAAAATCACGCTTTCCTAATTTCTATGAGCCCGCAATAAAATTTATTAATTGGTGAAATGAGCTGCTTTAAAAAGAGCGCAGAATCGCGAGTGCTACACAGTGAACATTTGTCTTATGAAAATATTTTCGGAAACGTCACATGTAAATTAAATTCAAGATCCACCCACAATTCTACCAAATCTTTAGCATTGACACCAACTTATGACTAATGACACACAAAAAAAATGTCCACCTTGAAATATAATTCTTATTTTATCCACGGTAAGGTACAGGTTGGCCATCCAAAGTTCGGCCATAGATTGAAATATTGAAGGAATGTTCTCAGGAGTTCGATTGGAGGCGGCGGACATGCAAATTAACTTGGTCTCACGACAGCTACGTCCCACTGTATACTTTGTGAGTATCCATCACTTCAATATTCCCATTATGCTTCTTAGATATTATAACACATGCCAGATTTATAGGCCAGGCTTTATTATGCATGCGCTAACGTTATAATTAACGAACGTCTGTCCGCTCGCTTCGCCAGACCGATATTTATTACGTAACATTGAACACAAAATGGGCCTGACCATCGATCTGATTATATGAATGTGCAATGTGCATATCATTACAGGATTTTAATCACGGAGTTATTCACGTCGGCAAACTATAATTTACAAAAATTGTCCGCTCATTTAATTCTTAAGTGAAGAATTATCATCAATACTGAACAGGAAATCCCATAGATGTTTTGACACCATTTAAACATTAACTTATAATTGATGGATGATTTCAACCTTAAAAATATATGGTTTTGAAGATAAATTCCTATGTTATTTCTAAGATTTTTAGAATATAATACTGTAAATGGTTGTTAAAAAATTACACATTATTTTTTTAAGGATCATTGCACATTCTTACTTCAATATTGAAAATTAATTTGTACATTTTTTTATATTAACATCAGATCACAAGTTTACTTCAATCTTGCTACTCGCCTAACAATAAAACAGCAAAATCTATACTCCTAAATAATAGAAAATTCAAATCTATAATTTCCATATAAAATCTATAGTAGTCTATTAATTTTTCCTCTATTATTCATGCAAATTATACTTTTTGGCATGCAACTAATCGTTGTTTTTGTAGCTAACGATACCAAAGAAAACAATATTATAAAGTTGCAGTCCGTATTTCATTATAAAATAGCATTATAAACAATTAATAATTTCCTCTTATTAATAGTGCTAACTAGGCGTCATGGCATACAACTAATTACTGTTTAGTTGTAGCTATACGACAACAAAGAAAACAACATTTTAAAGTTGCAATCCTAATTTCATTTTAAAATTTGCATTGAAGATCAGATCTCGCACTAGGTTCCCCTAAAACCATAACCACCCTCTGGACCTGTACCGTACAATCCATCAGATTCTTCATAGTTATAAACCTTTCCTTCTATACATGTATTATTTAGAGCTGTGCCCATACCATGTTTATCTCTCAAGCCCATATTGCCCGGGTTTATCGCAGGTATACGTACCCACTCAGCAATTATTGAAGGCATCCAACGGGTCCAAGCTTACCTGCACTTAACGTTCATCTTACCGCGGTCTCTGTATAATCTGTATAATTCTCTTCCAGATTTCCTCAATAACGGAGTGTGTATGCAAATGAGAGCAGCAAGCAAATGGTCCCGTATTTTCCGTTGTGCCAGTATTGAATTTATTGCTGCCTAAGTAATGCATAACAAAAAATTTCATGATTAAGTTTGTTGACAATTGATATGTTATTTTCCAGATCCTTAAAGTCGTATATACCTGCTTTAAAAATATGAGATAATTTCAGTAGGGTGAATATAAACATGTTTTTTTACTTAACGTCTGAGCAATCTAGCCGAATTTGTGGGCGCATGGTTGCACCCACATATTAAAATAATTATAATTGTATTTAATAATTCTAATTATATTAAATAATATCAATAATGTTATTCACAGTCTCGATAAAATTTTTCCGAATATCTAGCTCATCATACGCGGCATTTGTGATAAGAAACGTCGCATGTATATTTCTTGATCAATTCAATCCAATAAATTCTTGAACAACTTGGGTTCTAATATTTAATAAAGAATTTAGAGATTTAATTTATTTAAATCTCTATAGATTTAATTTAATATAGATTTAATTTAATATTTACGTTTTAGTCATTGCGCCATGGCAAGATAACATTTGTATAGTGAGACACTGTTGTAGAGTTCAACAACAGTGTTGTAGAGTTCAGCAACAGTGTTGTAGGGTTCACATCCGTGTTGATGAGTTCAACTGTCGAATTACAGTGTTCAAACCTAGTGTTGCAGTGTTCAACATCAGCGTTACAGTGCCTAATGTAGTGTTACAATTGACAACTGCTGTGTTTGCAGTGCGGCAGTCTTGCAGTTTTTACCTGCACAATAGTTTGGTCATAACTTAAATACTGAGTTTTTTAGAAATAAAATTTGAACTGAATTATAAATGAAGCATATCGTTCTGAACTGACCAAGGAGCGAGAAAAAATAACTCAACAGATATCTGGAACCAATGTTTAATTTACTGGCAAAATCCACCACTTTGTCTCGGCAGTCTCTGCTGAGTTCACTGCAGCAGAGACGTTCCCAGCTCCCAGCTCAGGAACGCTGCTGTTGCGTTCACTACATCAGGGATGTTCCCAGCTCCCAGCTCAGGAATGCTGCTGTTGCGTTCACTACATCAGGGACGTTCCCAGCTCCCAGCTAAGGAACGCTGCTGTTGCGTTCACTGCAGCAAGGATGTTCCCAGCTCCCAACTCAGGAACGCTGCCGTTGCGTTCACTACATCAGGGACGTTCCGAACTCACAGCTCAAGAACGCTGCTGTTGCGTTCACTACATCAGGGAAGTTCCCAGGTCACAGCTCAAGAACGCTGCTGTTGCGTTGACTATATCAGGGACGTTCCCAGCTCCCAGCTCAAGAACGCTGCTGTTGCGTTCACTACATCAGGGAAGTTCCCAGCTCACAGCTCAAGAACGCTGCTGTTTAAATAACTGAACAGATATCTGGAACCAATGCTTAATTTACTGGCTGAAAAAACTTAGCTCACGCCAGTTTCTGCTGAGTTCACTACATCAGGTACGTTCCCAGCTGCCAGCTCCCAGCTCAAGAACGCTGCTGTTGCGTTAACTACATCATGGACGTTCCCAGTTTAAGAACGCTGCTGTTGCGTTCACTACATCAGAGACGTTCCCAGCTCTCAGCTCAAGAACGCTGCTGTTGCGTTCGCTACATCAGGGACGTTCCCAGCTCCCAGCTCAAGAACGCTGCTATTGCGTTCACTACATCAGGGACGTTCCGAACTCCCAGCTCAAGAACGCTGCTGTTGCGTTCACTACATCAGGGACGTTCCCAGCTCCCAGCTCAACAGAAGCCTCGGCTCATCGCTCACCAGACAGGGATGATAATTGATCACGATTTGCCTCACAGTTGCTCTTAACGTAAACGCTCCTAAACGCTCGCCTCCCTAGCTCCGCCTGTGGCTCTTCCCTAACAAAATTTAGAGTCGCCCCAGCTTCTGGTAATCCAAATCAGAAGCTGCCGCGTCTGTAAATTTTCACTGGCCTAACAAAAATTAGAGTCGCCCCAGCTTCTGGTAATCCAAATCAGAAGCTGACGCGTCTGTAAATTTTTACTGGGTTCCAGCAGTCACAGCAATGCTGCATCATTTCGATCTATTTGTCTATATATTCACACCGAACAACTTATTTCTGCGCCTGTATCTATACTTATTACTGCGCAGTTATCCATACATTTAAGCTACAGATATATTTGGGCTATAATAATGTAAGCTCAAGATGTACATGTCGTTTGGTTTGAATGTTGCATTGAATGGAATAAAATAGATTTTCTTCTGGAATCTGTAGACTAATACACATGCCTATAGGCCCTAATATAAAAATATGTCTTTATAACAGTGCAAGAATTACGATAAGGTCTACTAAGCAATGAAAGGAAGCATAGGTAGTAATTTAACCTATCCAGGAGCCTATATACTTAGAAGCTGTGCGTCGTAACATGTGTTATAAGCACCGAAGAACTTCTATGTGGCAATCCTGGATGTCGGATGAACAACCTTGATATCTGGTATCCAATAATCGATAAATAATCACCTGTAAATTACAGCATTACTCGAGAGCTTCAGCAACTGGAATACCACTAATAACGGTTATTTACAATAAAAAAATACCTATAAATATAATTCAGATAAACGTCCAATTTTTTTCAAAGGTATTTCCAAATTATCTCGGTAAAATCACTGGAACAAATTCCTTATTTCATATTATTACATTTAAAGAAATAGTGTCGCCAAGTCACTCATACAATAAATGAATGCCTATACAATTTATTCAAGTTCTGGTGTATATACACCAACAGGGTTTCACTAATACAAAATTACTGTATAGTTTCGATATCAACAAGATTCCCAAGAGTTTCATACACAATAACAATGTACAAAAAGATTCATATGAATTTCATCTACACTAACAAGTTATCAGTATTACAACACGAGTTAAGCTTCGATATCAAAAAGATTCATACGAATTTCATCTACACTAACAAGTTATCAGTATTGCAAAATGAGCAACATTAAGCATCGATATTAATAAAATTTATAAGAATTTCATCTACACTAACAAGTTATCAGTATTACAACATGAGTTAAGCATCGATATCAAACAGATTCATATGAATTGCATCTACCCTATACAAGTTATCAGTATTACAACATGAGTTAAGCATAGATAAAAAAAAGATTCATATGAATTCCAGCTACACTAACAAGTTATCAGTATTACAACATGAGAACTTTAAAGCATTGATATTAAAAAGATTCATACGAATTTCATCTACACCAACAGTTTATCAGTATTAAAACATTAGAACTTTTAGGCTTCGATGTCAAAAAGATTCATTTGAATTTTACCTACATAAACAAGTTATCAGTATTACAACACGAGTTAAGCATCGATATCAAAAAGATTCCCATGAGCTTGGACGGCGCACGGCACCCGCTCGCCGGACGCGCCTAATCCGCCGATGCGTTTAACCAAAGACCAGAATTAGCGGAGTTGTGCTCAGCAATCGCGGGTCCACAGTTTAGGACGGGCGTAATTTGAACTGCGTAGCCTGGTCATTGGCAACACTTATCCTTTCAGTCGTGATCAACTCCGTTCCTACTTATCGATTCCAATCCTCATTAATGAACATTCGTGGCAAGTTTACCTACGCGCTGTAGGTTGTTCTTACTCAGTTCGATACGTGTTTTTTCATTGGATTTGTTCATGTGTAAAGCGATAAGATATGAGTTAGAGAAGATACCGCTTTAAAATATTGTGATACTTTCATTTCATTATAAGGATATTGCTTACAATAGCAAAATTAAATTTGGGAATAAATTAAAAAAGTAATAAAATATTATCAACAAGTTAGATCGTTATTGGGTTGAACCAACGATTTGTTCTTCATGTGATTTAAAAATGCCCATCCAGTTTTCAAACTTGGCACGCTGGAACATTACTGGCAGGAAACCTACAGCCATTACAATGAAAACCTTTTAGGATTGCCTACAATTTGATTGCCTAATGACACCTTTCGTTGAAATGAACTATGGCATTTTGTAAGCGTAAGATGTTGCGGCAGATGCTTACGTTTATAGCTAAAACGGGCTTACGGGATTGAGGCTTAAAATCAAGTCGGATAAATTAGACCCTTCTTCGCAATCATCGATTCCTTCCTGCAAGAAAACATTTAGTGGAGATTAAAGTTATTTTTTTCTAGAATGAGATTCATGTTCAGAAGTACTGGTCTGGAGACAAGATTTCCGGCAAGGTATTCATGATGTTGCCAGTTTACTGTAAATTATTGAAATTTATGTTATATTTCCTCATTTTTGTTGCAAAGACTCATTTACGCAGTAAATAATTAATTACGTAGTACAGACTCATTATCACGGTAAATGATCGTTACGTAGCATATACTTGTTTACGTATAGCAAATACCTATTTAGTATTATACACTCATTTGCGTGGTGTAAAAATTTTGTGTAGCATTTATTCATTTCTGAAGGGTAAAATAAACTACCAGGTATAAGCCCTCAACAGCGTTCGTACATACTCACGAAGTTCCCTACGTTGTCATTGCACGTATTACAAACGTCACAGTACATTAATTAGTACTATTATTATACATTAATATGACACATTGTTAAGTTATACAATGAGTGGCGAGGTATGACCTCATTACGAGCCTCATTTCTTTTAATATTTGATGCAGGAATTGCAGAAATAAAATGAGTAAAAATTTAGAATTTATAGAGGATCTTTTAAATATCTTTTAATTTTGAGTTTATTTTTTAACATTAAGCCCTGTTTGTGGGATTCATTCAGTTTTCTGTACCGATAAATTATATAAAACATTATTTCAGATTGTTCAGTTAATCGGTACAGCTTTCATTTTTGGTAGATGATAATTTTATGGAATAACCATTTTTTTCGATTTCGGTACAGCTTAATTTTTTGTCAATTATTTGTAATTTTTCATTTCCCGATTCAGATTATATTTTTAGTGTAGCATAACATTCTTCTACTTAAAAATTTTCGTTTAGGTTAAATTTGGCATAACTTTTTTCTCAAAAATTTTCGTTGAGGTTAAATTTTGACTAGCTTTATTTTCGGGCAGGACGGATGCGCGGCAAGCAGCGTCCCGAGACCGCCGGAGGGAGTCGATAAAACCAAGAGGTCGCGGCATGAGCGGCAGCATCATTCTATTAGTGTCTTGTGAAGGACCTAAAACGACCCATAAGCGAGTCCTTGTCAAGAGCAAACACCCAATCAATGTACTGGTACCCAATCAATGTAAATCAAAATGTAGCGCTTCGGGTCTCAGACGTCGTGGCGTAGAGCAGAGGTACACATCAGTGTCATTGAAGTCTGTTCGACCGGTCGGTTATAGCGCATTTTTTGACTGTGACGTCACGCTTTTACTTGGCTTGCCTCTTTGTGGGTGTTAACTTGAGGTACGGTGTTATGGCTGTCTGTTATTGGAGGCATCTTTTCATAGCTTGCGGGGCTCAGTTCTTTGTAATTGGTAATCATTCTGGAAAATCACAAGTTTTTACTGATCCTCGAGTGACAGGATCATAACTTGAGCAATGCGAAAAACGAAAAAAAGTAGAACCAAATTGCTCTAGCGAACTCGTGAAAAAAGTATCGGTGAATAAAAATTAAGTACTAATATAAAAGAACTGAAACAGTGTACACTGAACACTCGAGCAATTATAAGTTAGACTTAAACTGTATAAATACATTCATCGAAAGCCGACAGATTTCGCTAGAATGCACTGGGATCATCCTTAGAAATGATTTTTTCGGTATTTCTTGACGAGAAATCAGCCTTCAAATCGTCTTAAAAGCACGTGACTTTCGTACGATATTTTCCAGCGACAGTTGATCGAGACCGACACTTCGGAGGCGAATTTGGAAGTTCGTGGTAAAAGCACATGACTTTCGTTCGCTATTCCCAGGAGACTTTCCGGCCCTTCGGAGGCGAATTTGGACTTCGGTGCAGCACCGCTACCGCCGCCGCCTAGTCTCGTCTCGGTCAACCCGTGCGTCCAGACTCTTAAACACACCGCACTTCCGCCCAAATTTCGACAAAATGGAATCTAAATCTTTTTGTTGACTCTTGGTGGATTTTTTCAGAAGCCTCACTTTACGGCAGTCGGCGGCGGCAGCGGCGTTAATTGTTTTCTTTGTGCTGCTTTCTGAAGCGTCATTTACGTACGTGGGGCGGCTGGCGGGAGCGAATTGGTCGCGATCTTTGGATCTAAGGTTTGGTTTGTGTTTACTGAATTGTGATCGAATGTAATGGTTTGGGGATCATATTATCGATGAAAATTGTGGTTATATTGAATAAATTTTATCGGTTTGAAGGGATTTTAATAAAGTTGTAAAGATTACGATAGAGTTATCGATATAGTCACTTATCGTCAAAAATGTCATGTACCGATATTTTTGATACATGGTTATGATGCACAAGTTTCCAGTTGAACTAATATTTTTATCATCGTTGCTGGCTATGCAAACCCATTTCGAGACATGACAATCCTTTTGAGGCACAAGTGTGATGAAGTGAATAAGTAGCTTTGCCCGGTTTAACCGTCATCAATTCAAAATTGAATAGAAATAAGGAAAATTCATGTTTCACAGCAGTAGTTGTGATTGATGGAGGTAATGCGTCGATAATATTATTTAGGCTTTAACAACTGGCCACATTTTTCACTTGATTTATCATTTTATGGAGAACTTGCAGTTAATCAAACATTATTGATGGAAAACATGTAAAAATTCAATGTGTCAATTCGACTTGGTTGAAAACTCTACTTGCATATCGCCGAATTTTCAATGTAGACATGCGGCCATTGGTTGGCATGGATCGATTTTGAAATATGTGAAAAATTTAGCTTTTTCTGCTTCGACAAATCTAAAAAAAATCCAGAACCGCTGTGCTGGATCTTGGCTTGTGTGGTCCGCAGCGCGTGTTGCGGATGTGACTGGAAGTGAGCGTTAGGATTTCCGAGAAACGAAATAAATTTTTTTATAGTCTTGGTTAAAAGGTGATAAGTAAATGAATTAGAAAATAAAATCTAAAAGCTATTGTGCGCTTGTCTTGTACATGTCGTTGTGCCTAACGTTTTTATAGTCTTGGTTAAAAGGTGATAGGTAAATTAATTAGAAAATAAAGTCTACTAGCTATTGTGCGCTTAAAGTTAGTGAAATGTTAGGAAGATAAAACAGTGTCAAAGATTAAATCGCTAAACTTCGAGAATTGGAGCAGACCAATTGACTGGTCAGTACATAAAAAAACACGCAAAACAAATACACATTAGCAGCGCAAAAACTTGACATGAAAAAAATCTGGCATGATGACTTTTCACTTTTGAATGAAGCGTCAGCGTCGGAAAATAACGCCATTCCACCGGAGTGACGGCCGCTGTGTCGAGCGCAGCTTCCGGTGCAGCGGACATGCAAAACAGGGGATGTTTCACGGGTCATAGTCCGCTTCTAAATAGTTTATTGTATACGATACAGTGAAAAAATTCGCCCGGTGTTGTATTCTTTTATTACCTTAAAATCAATCCACATAGAGTAAATATTGATTTAATTACGACGATGTTGACTATCATCGACTAACCAATATACAAAAATTATAAATTAGTATACATTTATATCATGTTAAAAAAGTAGTTTTTTTTCGTGATCAGAATCCACCGAAACGCAGGTAATGGTTCAATTAAAATTGAAGCTGTATACTTTATTAATCCAAGCTATTTTCATATTTTGTCTACAGAATTAGTAATGAAAATATAGTTTTTAGCCTTCGAATCGAAAAACACTCTAGGAACGTGAATTTGTATCTACGTCCCGCACTCAAAAAATAAATGGATCAATATGTCCAATACCAAAATTATGCAAAAGTTATCAAAAATTGAATAATTTATTATTTTTTATGTTCTATTCATAAAACTTTCGTGTATATTAGCGCAGTTCCAAGTGGAAGTAGGGAATTTCAAGGCCTTATATCCCTCCATAAATTTACATGCACGTAAGCTAATTTTTTTCTCAAACAAACAATTTAACCGTTTTAGTCACAGCCGTGTTTTAGCGCATGCTTGCTTAAAATACAACAAGTACAGCGCGTTTAAAAAGTTTAATATTTTTTAAAAATTTCTTTTGTAAGTAGTTTCTTTTGATGGGTTTGAAAATTTTCCTGCAAACAATCGTCTGGTTGATTGTGATCGAAAATAACTCACCATATGAACACATCCTTTATGAGCAAATTGCATTTTATGATAAAATTGACCTCTTTGAACTGATTAATCACGTAATATTTTGACATTAATTTGGGAATTCATCGATTATAAATTCCACTTTTTTATGAAATTTAGGATGAATTTATGTTGAGATTTATTTTGTTTTCTCTAAAGCCTGTGATTCAAGCACAGATTGTTGCAAGGAGAGTTTTTAAATGCAAGTACAATAACGTTAGGACTCGCATATTGTCACTGCTTGTATTAGTACAAAAACGTTAAAGACTCGCTTATTGTTGCAGCTCGTGCTCGTACAATAACGTTAAAGACTCGCTTATTGTTGCTGCTCGTGCTCGTACAATAACGTTAAAGACTCCCGCATTGTTGCTGCTCGTGCTCGTACAATAAAGTTAAAGACTCGCTTATTGTTGTTGCTCGTGCTCGTACAATAATGTTAAAGACTCGCACATTGTTGCTGCTCATGTTCTTGCGGTAACGTTAAAGACTTGCACATTGTTGCTGCTCGTGCTCGTACAACAACGTTAAAGACTCGCACATTGTTGCTGCTCATGTTTGTACAATAACGTTAAAGACACCGCATTGTTGCTGCTCGTGTTCGTACAATAACGTTGAAGACTCGCTTATTGTTTCTGCTCATGTTCTTCCGGTAACGTTAAAGACTCGCACATTGTTGCTGCTCGCTTTCGTACAATAACTTTAAAGACTCGCACATTTTTGGTGCTCGCGTTCGTACAATAACGTTAGAGACTCGCACATTGTTGCTGCTCACGTTCGTACAATAACGTTGAAGACTCGCACATTGTTGCTGCTCGCGTTAGGACAATAACGTTAAAGACTCGTTCATTGTTGCTGCTCGCGTTCGTACAATAACGTTAAAGACTCGCACATTGTTGCTGCTCGTGTTCGTACAATAACGTTAAGACTCTCGCATTGTTTCTGCTCAAGTTCTTGCAGTAAAGTTAAAGACTCCCGCACTGTTGCTGTTCATGTCCGTGCGGTAACGTTAAAGACCGCGCATTGTTGCTGCTCGTGCTCGTACAATAACGTTAAAGACTCGCTTATTGTTGCTGCTCGTGTTTGGACACACAAAACACGATCCTGACGCAGCTTCTTTGACCTCCGACTTGCCAAAACTTTACGGCCTGAGCTCTATTGTTCGAAAATATAAAACCAGTCCCGTCGTAAAACTTCTTTTGAATAGTTTCATGAAGTCGGGAAATTAGCTGCGGAAATAGCTAGTAGTTTACTGTAAGATAAATTTTTCGAATAAGCGAAAATTAAGTGAATTTCTTGAAATTAAGTGAAAGATCTCAATGTTGTCGGCGAACATTGCAATTTCGATGACACTTTTGGGCTTGAAAAATCGGACTGTAATTTTTTATGAGAATGGGCTCAATAAATAAAAGATACTAATTTGGTCGCTGACTAAGAGCAAAAAATTTAAACTGACTTAACAAAAGAGAAACTTCATAAAATAGAAAAATATAGTCGCTGACTGAAGGCAAAAATTGAACTGACTTAACAAAAGAGAAACTTAATAAAAGAGAAAAATATAGTCGCTGACTGAAGGCAAAAATTTAAACTGATTTAACAAAAGAGAAACTTAATAAAAGAGAAAAAGATAGTCGCTGACTGAAGGCAAAAATTTAAACTGACTTAATAAAAAATAAACTTAATGAAATAGAAAAATATAGTCGCAGACTAAGAGCAAAAAATTTAAACTGACTTAACAAAATTGAAACTTAATAAAAGAAAAAAATTATAGTCGCTGACTGAAGGCAAAAATTTAAACTGACTTAATAAAAGAGAAAAATATGGTCGTTGACTGAAGGCAAAAATTTAAACTGACTTAATAAAAGAGAAAAATATAGTCGCTGACTGAGGGCAAAAAATTTAAACTGAAGGAAATAATCGTATATGCACTTCACGGGCAGTGAACGCTGCTCTCCAAGCTATCGCGTTCATCACATTATAGAAGAGAAGACGAAACAATATTTGCCGCGTCACATTGATCAGTTTTGCCGGCGCCTTTAGGTCACCGCTGCTCAGGGCAAGGCGTTGTGAGGCATATCTGCATGTCGTCCTTTGCAAGGCGCTGTGAGGCAAGGCGTTGTGAGGCACCTCTGTCCTCCCNGAAACTATTTTTCAAAATTAAATTTAATATAATGGATTAATATACTATTGAAAAACAATTGCAGTAAATCAGCTTTAAGTTGCGGCTGTGGACATCCGGCGCTATGGCTTAGAGCACTTGACTTCATAGGCTGTTATGCCCCTGTCTCTTATACACATCTAGATGTGTATAAGAGACAGATCTAATTATAATAATATTATTAACAGTGTTATTCACATTATCGATAAAATTGATTTGATCATATAGCTGCAACATTCGTGATAAGAAACGTCGTATTTATATATCTTGATCAATTCAAACCAATCAATTCATGAACAACTTGGGTTATAATATTTAATAGAGGCTAACGGCGTTTTAGTTCATGGTGCCACGGCTAGATAACAAATGTAAAGTGAGAGAGTGTTGTAGAGTTGAAAAACAGTGTTGTAGAGTTCATCAACAGTGTTGTAAAATTTAACGGCAATGTTGTAGATTTCAACAGCAGTATTGTAGAATTTGACTGCAATGTTATAGGGTTCAGCAACAGTGTTGTAGAGTTCAACAACAGTGTTGTAGAGTTCATCAACAGTATTGTAGAGTTCAACAACAGTGTTGTAGATTTCATCAACAGTGTTGTAGAGTTCAACAACAGTGTTGTAGAGTTCAACATCAGTGTTGTGGAGTTCAACAGTATTGTAGAGTTCAGCTGTCGAATTGCAGTGTTCAAATGTAGTGTTTCAGCGTTCAACAGCAGCGTTACAGTGCCCTAATGCAGTGTTAGAGTTTTCAACTGGAGTGTTGCAGTGCCTAATGCAGTGTTACAATTGGCAGCTGCTGTGTTTTCAGTGGGGCAGTCTTGCAGTTTTTACCTACACAATAGTTTGATCATAACTTAAATACTGAGTTTTGAGAATTAAGATTTGAACTGAACAATGAATGAAGCATATCGTACTGAACTGGCCAAGGAGCGAAAGAAAATAACTGAACAGATATCTGGAACCAATGCTTAATTTACTGGCTGAAAAAACTTAGCTCACGCCAGTTTCTGCTGAGTTCACTATCAACACTTCCAAAAATCCAGTGTCTTCGATGTTACATATGTACAATGAATTTATAATTTTACGAGCATTTTAAAAATGTTAAATTTTCACAATTATTTATTCAGTCAATTGATTTATGCATTGTCTTCAACTTTATGCAAGTGTGCCAAATTTCAAATCGATTGGAGAGGTAGAAGTGTGTTAAATATCGATAGTAAAATTTGTAGCATACAGACAAACCAAAAAAAAAGAAGTGAAGTTAAACAGAAGTTTTGTAAAAAGAGTTCAAATTTAGAATTTATATAGGATCTTATAAATGTCTTTCAATTTTTTGTTTAATTTTTAACTTTAGGCTTTGTTTGTGGAATTCATTCAGTTTTCTGCGCCGATAAATTATGTAATACATTATTTCAGATTGTTCGGTTAGTCGGTGCAGCTTTTATTTTCGGTAGATGATAATATTATGGAATAGCCATTTTTAGCGCATTTTCTCATTTATGGAAAAAAGGCGCTATTGAGCTCGTCATGTCCGACCGTCCGTCTGTCTGTCCGTCCGTGACTTAACGTTTTCGTCGACGAGAAAATGCGCTCTCTGTCACTCACTGCAGTGAGTACTGAGTTATATTTTTTTCGATTTCGGTTCAGCTTAATTTTTGTCAATTATTTGTAATTTTTCAATTAGATTCAGGTTATATTTTAGTGTAACATAACTTTATTTTACTTAAAAATTTTCATTGAGGTTAAATTTTGACTATAACTTTATTTTCAGGCAAGACGGATGCGCGGCAAGCAGCGTCCCGAGACCGCCGGAGGGAGTCGATAAAACCAAGAGGTCGCGGCATGAGCGGCAGCATCATTCTATTAGTGTCTTGTGAAGGACCTAAAACGACCCATAAGCTGTCTCTTATACACATCTAGATGTGTATAAGAGACAGTAGGAGAACTGTGCAGATTTTGGATTTCTTTAATTAACGTAAAATAAATTCATGTATCACCGTCGCTCATTTGAACTCAACGCTTCGTGGGCAGGTCAACCATGATGAAAAATTTCGACTTGGGAGAACTGTGCAGATTTTGGATTTTTTCGACGTAAAATAAATACCTGTAACATGTATCGCCGTCGCTTATTTGAACTCAGCGCTTCGTGGAAATATATCTTATGCATCATCACAGCACCGCATTTTTGGAGCTAATTCAGAAAAGTTCAGCGTTCCCACAGCATCATGCGGCTACCCAAGCTGTGCCCAACGTGATGGGGCATCTTGATCGTCGTCACACGGCAATCGCAGGTCGTAAGGGCATGGGCAAGAAGCCGGGGCGGTCAAAGTCACCTGGACAATTTACTTCTCAGAGGAGAGCTTCCAGCAAACTATATAGCCTGTCTCTTATACACATCTAGATGTGTATAAGAGACAGGTCTTGTACTTGTCGTTGTGCCTAACGTTTTTATAGTCTTGGTTAAAAGGTGATAGGTAAATGAACTAGAAAATAAAGTCTAATAGCTATTGTACGCTTAAAGTTAGTGAAATGTTAGGAAGATAAAACAGTGTCAAAGATTAAATCGCTAAACTTCGAGAATTGGAGCAGTCCAATTGACTGGTCACTACATAAAAAAAAAACACGCAAAAAAATACACATTAGCAGCCTTAAAAAACTTGACATGAAAAAATCTGGCGTGATGACTTTTCACTTTTGAATGAAGCGTCGGCGTCGGAAAATAACGCCATTCCACCGGAGTGACGGCCGCTGTGTCGAGCGCAGCTTCCGGTGCAGCGGACATGCAAAACAGGGGATGTTTCACGGGTCATAGTCCGCTTCTAAATAGTTTATTGTATACGATACAGTGAAAAAATTCGCCCGGTGTTGTATTCTTTTATTACCTTAAAATCAATCCACATAGAGTAAATATTGATTTAATTACGACGATGTTGACTATAATTGACTAATCAATAGAGCAAAAATTATAATTAGTATACACTTATACTATCATGTGCAAAAAGAAAAATCAGTTTTTTTGTCGTAATCAGTATCTACAGAAACGCAGGTAACGGTTCATTAAAAATTAAAGCTGTACATTTTATTATTTCAAGCTATTTTCAACTATTGGCTGAAGAATAAGTAATGAAAATATAATTTTTAGCCTTCGAATCGAAAAACACTCTAGGAACGTGAATTTGTATCTACGTCCCGCACTCAAAAATAAATGGATCAATATGTCCAAATAGTTAACACTCTTTCTAACCCACAGCAAGAACAGAGAGTGGACGTAAGGGTACGCACACAGTGAAAGCAGGTTTGCCCGCGCGGGCAACCTGCTCCAATCTGCCACAAGAATGAACATATGACAATAATGTAAGTGTTCACAGTGAAAACCTGTACGAATAGGCTTCTGTATTCTATGGTTTCAGGCGCCAGCCTGAGCAGGTAACCAGCACGCTGGCAACCTGCTTCCACTGTGTGCGCACCCTAACACTGGTACGATCTTTTGTCTGCCCGAACTGTGTCAGGATGACCCACATAGGAACAAAAAAGTGGGTCACTATTTGCACAAATTCTCACCCATTTCTTTGAGTGAATGCTACCAAAATTATGCAAAAGTTATCAAAAATTGAATAATTTATTATTTTTTATGTTCTATTCATAAAACTTTCGTGTATATTAGCGCAGTTCCAAGTGGAAGTAGGGAATTTCAAGGCCTTATATCCCTCTCTTATACACATCTAGATGTGTATAAGAGACAGGTGTTAACTGCCCGGCTCCATGTGTTTTGGCTCTGTAAGCTTAGTACGTGTTAACTGCCCGGCTCCATGTGTTATGGCTCTGTAAGCTTAGTACGTGTTAACTGCCCGGCTCCATGTGTTATGGCTCTGTAAGCTTTGTACGTGTTAACTGCCCGGCTCCATGTGTTATGGCTCTGGAAGCTTATTATGTGCGGCCGATCCCGTGTGTTATGGCTCTGTAAACATAGAGTTAACCCTTGTGTGCTTTATAGAAATGTTTTATCGTTGTCGCTCAGCAAGCTTCGTGTATTTGCTGACTCAGATATAAATTTCCTTCCTTCAGAGTTTCGCGATCACTTACACTTTCATGACTGTTTAAATGTTCTTATTATTGTTCAGTAATTTAACTGAATTTTTCATAGGCCTCACT
The DNA here is from genome assembly GCF_000764305.2 of Hyalella azteca. Taxonomy (NCBI): domain Eukaryota; kingdom Metazoa; phylum Arthropoda; class Malacostraca; order Amphipoda; family Hyalellidae; genus Hyalella; species Hyalella azteca. The sequence goes on along the minus strand of NW_025945661.1, from coordinate 42,525 downwards.
AGCAAGGCTAATTTGTTATTCTTGTGCAGATGTTCATCATTTCCTGGCAGATGTTCTGCCAAGTCACCACCTGCCAGAGCCAGCTGAGCTCCAGAGAACACAATTATTAGACCAGCTGCTGGATGTGGCCGCGCGATACCCGCTCGTGAGCTTAAACATTAGCACTTCACCCGCCGCTGCTGCTGCTGCTGACGCTGCAAAAGTTGAAGGTCTTGAGCCTAAGGGGCTCGCTCTGGTCGACTCCGGCAAAAAAGG
>NW_025945661.1:0-41848 GCF_000764305.2 Hyalella azteca | reverse complement strand
AGGCAAGGCGTTGTGAGGCATCTCTGTCCTCCCCAGGCAAGGCGTTGTGAGGCATCTCTGTCCTCCCCAGGCAAGGCGTTGTGAGGCATCTCTGTCCTCCCCAGGCAAGGCGTTGTGAGGCATCTCTGTCCTCCCAAGGCAAGGCGTTGTGAGGCATCTCTGTCCTCCCCAGGCAAGGCGTTGTGAGGCATCTCTGTCCTCCCAAGGCAAGGCGTTGTGAGTTATCTCTGTGTTCTCCATTATAGGCACAAAAGGCAGCCATTGACCGAGGTTGAGTGGTTATGACTCGAGGCAATGTCTCGGGACCGCGGCTCTATTGTGACTGTCTAGTCATATTATGATTGCTATTGTTTAGCAAATCTGCTAAACAAATGGCGGTTTCTGTGTCGAACTATACCCTCTTCTTCTCCTTTATTGTTGGGCATCACGTAAAAACTAACGCGTTTTGTTCACAAAGATTTCATGATTGATGTTTATTGTCAGGGTTCTTGTTAACGACCAACAGGTTCTCGAGTGTACAAAAGATTGAGATGCCAAGGAAACTGAAGTTCTGAACTGCTGGTTTTAAGAACTTTCTTAGAATCTTGAATGAAATAATTTATACGTGTATGAGATCTGATAATGAACTTTTAATTTTTCTTAACTAATTGAACTTTAGCATTAATGAACTTAAGCATTAACATCATTGACGACAATTTTCATGAACATGACTTGAGATAATGTATGTTCTACACAAAATCACTTTCTAACCATGAACATGCAGACATGACGGCGATCAACACAATGTAGCTAAAAGAGAAAATTTCAAATAATTCAATAAATATATGAACAATTATCTATGCGTCATTGAATCCAAATGCAAACAAAAACATTCATTTGACATGAAAGGATATTTTTTTATGTTTTCATCTCGATGAATATAATAGGTGAATCATACACTATTTTTTAATGTTCACGGAAAAATAAAAAAATATTTCTCTATCAACAGAATGAAAACAAAACAACTAAGATTTGGATTCAAGCGTTTAAGGCACTATTTATTAATACAAATATAAAATGATTAAAATATGCAATATTCACAATAATAAGGCTTCCTCAGCAACTCACGTCTAAACTAGACTCCACATATGCCCAAGTTAACAGGTACAAAGATTTAAACAAGACTTAAACAAGACGATTTCTTCGTTTTTATCGTTTCTCATTTATGGAAAAAAGCATTTTCTCATTTATGGAAAAAAGGCGCTATTGTGCTCGCCATGTCCGTCCACCCGTCCGTCCGTCTGTCTGTCCGTGACTTCACACGTTTTCATCGACGAGAAAATGCGCTCTCTGTCACTCACTGCAGAGAGTACTGAGTTATATTTTTTACCATAGATCGGATCTTTTTATCCGTAATTAATGACGACCCTCAATACAGTCATGAAGTCTGTACCTATAACACAGAATAGAACAATTCACTGTAGAGGCTCTGGTACTTAAGCGACCATTGCGACCAAAGAGCGAACACTTCAAGCAAGAATAAAGCTTTGAAGAGCCGTACTCGAGAATAGGAAGCGTTGTCTCCGCATGGTGTGCTGTGACCGCGACGTGTCTTCCAAAAACGGAAGTTCAATCTCACCTGGAAACTCAGCATAATTAATGGAAAACGTTAATGGAAAACACAATAACTGAAGTACTATTGAAGCCCATTTCCAACAGCAAGAGTGATCAAGGATAAATATTTTGGGTAATAGCGAAAAATTCACACCTTTAACAACTTTCAAAATATTCAACACTAGAGAGAAATGACATTAAATTCCAAGCAAATTATCGATAATTAAAGAACTGTTATTGAACGTTGACTTTGTTTGCTGGTTGAACACGCCTGCGGTGATGTCATCTTCACGTGATTATGATGCTAGCAGGAGACAATTGTTCACGAACTGCACCATCTCCCCAGAGTTAATGGCTTCTATTATTGCTAGCGTCCAATGGACGCAGTAATGTGTTTCGTCTCGCACTTATCTGATAGGCATGATGAACGTCATGAAGATATACCACTTACATTTATACGAAGATATACACATACATTTATACGATACCACATACATTTATACAAAGATTTACACATACATTTATACGAAGATATACCACATACATTTATACGAAGATATATCACATACATTTATACGAAGATATACACATACATTTATACTTACCACATACAATTATACGAAGATATAGCACATACATTTATACAAAGATATACCACATACATTTATACGAAGATATAGCACATACATTTATACAAAGATATACCACATACATTTATACGAAGATATAGCACATACATTTATACGATACCACATACATTTATACAAAGATTTACACACACATTTATACAAAGATATACCACATACATTTATACGAAGATATATCACATACATTTATACAAAGATATATCACATACATTTATACAAAGATATGCCACATACATTTATACGAAGATATACCACATAAATTTATACGAAGATATACCACATACATTTATACGAAGATATACACATACATTTATACAAAGATATACCACATACATTTATACGAAGATATAGCACATACATTTATACGAAGTAAATAAAACCTAGTTAATCCATAAATAAAAAGTGGCGAACCCTACGCAGAAGAAAGTTTATGATCATCTAACATGATTATATCCTCATGAATTGACATAAATTTGATTATGCTATACTTTATAATGATAAAGGCTTCCAACTTTTCGTGTTCACAAAAATCCCAGGATTTCTCCCGCGAATAAAATGAACTTTGTTCTTATGTGAACTCAATCTTCAAATGAAGGCATATAAATATTTCGATTTTATATATCTCAATGCGATTATCTTATAATAAATACCGAACATAACCAAATACGGTTTGCCAAAACACCGATTAACATCACCAAACAGTAACTATGTCAGTAACAACTCCTGCTGAAACCCGAACAAATTCCATAGAAAATTGAAATCGAATCGAGTACATTTAGAAAGTTGGCACCACAATTGGGACCTATTTCAAGACACCCCTTAAATTAATATCACCAAACAGTGACTATGTCAGTAGCAACTCCTGCTGAAACCAGTACAAATTCCATTGATAATTGAAATCGAATCGAGTACATTTAGAAAGTTGGCACCACAATTGGGACCAAATTCGAGACACCCCTTAAATTACCATCACCAAACAGTGACTATGTCAGTAGCAACTTCTGCTGAAACCAGTACAAATTCCATAGATAATTGAAATCGAATCGAGTACATTTAGAAAGTTGGCACCACAATTGGGACCAATTTCGAGACACCCCTTAACGGTGTCTCACGCTGGAGCGTCCGCAGACAAACAATTTGCTCAAGATGACCCGGTTTAATCGGTGGGGCTGTGGGCAGGTATAGGCAACCTGGCTACCGATGCCTTCTTCAGTTGCCCCAACCACTAATGATGCTAGGAACAATGTCCAGCTTGTGGGTCCCCTACACGGACATTATGGAGGCCATTGTCACCATCATGACGCCTACGTTTTTGTTTCACGAGATCGGCTCGTTCTCTTACAAGATCACCGGCAGTCGCGTTCAAATCTTCTCTCACAAGCCTTACAAGCCACAAGAATCCACACTCCCCATACTCAGATTTAGATAACATTTTCAAATGTGTACGATGATTTTTTATAGGTCTCCCCAAAATGAGTTTTTGAATCTTGACCACCGTTTCCGAAATTCAGATAAATCAAAATCAGCGAAATTTCGGAGGAAAAAGCAATATGGGCGCAGTAAAAATATCCAAAAATTATGCGCGAAAATCTCATTTACTAATTAACTTATATGATTATTGTTAAAAGCTACTGCAACATATTATATTTATACACTTTAAAACGAATTGGTTGAAACAACATTTTTTCGGTTCTTCTCGTTACCGCTTGATTTTAGTTAAGAAAGGAATGAAGGCAGGGCCAAGAACCGTTAAACAGAAGAAAACGGTTAAAACTGTGTTAAAAGAAGGTATATAAGCCCAAGAACTACCAACCGAGTATAAGAACTACCAACCGAAAAACTACCAACCGAAGGAGAATATATGAATAAAAGAACGTATATACAAAAAAAAAAAAAAAAAAAACACGAGCTCACTTAACATGAAGAACCGAAATATTTTCACAGCAAATTCGGAAGCAAATCTTCTTCATTGAGGAATGTGTTCATTTAAAATATGATGAATTTCGCCCAGGGTTCTTCAACTGTAAAATAGATCACATATATGTACATAAACTCTCTGTGGCCGCTTGGGGTCGGCAGTTGACCGTAGGAACTACACGGCTTATAACTTAATCAATTAATCATGAATATCGTAAAGTCTATATTACATAACTATGAAATAGAATCTGCAACGGAATATCAACAATTAATGTTTAATGAAACATTATCAAATCAGAGACTGTTACAGCCTGGGACTTTTCATTAACTTAAGTATGAATGTAAACATAAGGAAAAATAGCTGCTAAAAACTGACTGAAGCCAGTGTATAGATCACAGAAAATTGTAGATAAAAATATATTCTGGACTAAAATATTGAGAAGCATTATCAGAATAACTTTTTTTGAGGGGCAAAATTTGTATTTGCATATTTATATATGTTTGACACATATATTATATGTTGTTGCATGCAAATTCCATTGTCGCTTCGATACCCTGCAGTAGAACACACGTCATGCGGTTCATAACTCATACCTGCCTTGAAAAAATGAGCGGGTCAAATAGTCCAAATAGTGACATACTTTCTCACACACAGCCGGAACAAAAAGCAGACGTAGCACAGATACGTCTTTTATCTGAGCAAATTTCGTAACTATGACCCACATAATAGCAAAAAGTACATAATTAATTGGACAAAATCTCACACATTTCTTTGAGTGATTGAGGCCGCTTATAAGTCCTCCTGCATGCGTATATGCAAAGACGTATGCAAGGTAATAGGCAACATGTCGTGCGCGTGAATTGAAAGCCACACCGAACATCGTTCCCTATATGTTATAAATTACAGGCGACTCTAGAGCGCGTGATCAGCGGCCGCTGATAGTCGGTCCAAGGTTTTCAATAAGGGATGGACGAGAAACGGCTTTCGGGTTTTAGAATTTTGAGTTCACCGTACATATGCACCACACACAATTTTTACTTACACGTCGGCGTGAAATAATTTAGCAAAAAAAGATGGTTGCAGCCAGAATATTTATCTTTTATATACATGATATTGATTGCAGTTGGTCGATCATCCACAACAAAGGAATTAAATTTACGCGGTGTTACGAGATCTGGGGCCATACTTTCAAAACTCGCTAGGTGAACGTAAGTACTTACGCTCCATTTTCTTGTCTATGATTGGTGGATTTTGCTTGAAAGGCCGTCAATGATTGGCTGATGAACTTACAATCTCTTAACTTTCTTTGAAAGTATAGGTCCTGGTCGTTTAAAATTACCCCCAATATTTGGCATTTACACCGATATTTGACCGAGGATAGTTTTGCAGTATCCATGTCTCATAAGTTTCTTTTCATTGGGTGTATTATTGTCCTTTACTGGTTTCATTCATATGATATGAGTGTATGTATATAGCATGAGTGTAGGTATGTATAGCATGGCTGTATGAATATTAAACTGGTATATCTGACCGTGTTCTGTATGCTGTGAGTTTACACGCATGAAATCGAATGGATTAAATAGAGATATCGAATACCAATATAATATGCATGTTATTTAAGTTAATGTTAACATTTAAATCATAAAGTAAGAAGTCGAATGGAATAAATACGGACATAGAATACAATATAATATGCATGTTATTCAAGTTAATGTTAACATTTAAATCATAAATTAAATAAAGGATCGATCTTTCAGGGCATAACGCTACCTCGTTATCATAGAAAAGTTAAGACTGCAAATGCGGTTAGTGGGTTATGAATAAAAAAATTGGTAACGATATAGGCCAAAAATTTGTTTAGTATTAAAAAAATACAACAGTTGAATCAGGGAAAAGATGAAAACTTGGAAAGGAGGAAGCAGCTGCGTTCGTTGATGCTGTGTACCAGATTTTATTTTCGGAAGGAACCCCAAAAAACCCACAGCAATTGCACGGCTATAAAGCCGGGGGGTGAGAACAACAACCGTGCACAGAAACTTCATTAGCAGCTATAAAAGGATCGCCAGGCTTCCGTTGATGAGAATCGTTGGTTTTTTGCTGAATCAGTTTTGTTTCATAGAGGGTATTTCCGTGCTGCACGTGGCCGACATCGAGGCCTTCCTACTTAAAATTATCTCTGGTTTTTAGATGGTAAATGGCTAGCCTATGTTTGGCCATCGGCGATAGGGATACGATTTTTAATAGAGTTTTGGATAGGTGGTTGCTACGTTCACAATCACGCCTCTTTCTTTCTTTCCGTGTATCAAAATGAACTCTGGCTTTTAGATGGTAAATGGTTAGCCAATGGTCGGCCATCAGTGATAAGCATACAATTTTTAATAGAGTATTGGATATAGGTGGTTGCTGCGTTTACAATCAAGCCTCTTTCTTTCTTTCCATGTATCAAAATGAACTCTGGTTCTTAGATGGTAACTAGCTAGCCTATGTTTGGCCATCGGTGATAGGGATACGATTTTTAATAGAGTATTAGATAGGTGGTTGCTGCGTTTACAATCACGCCTCTTTATTTCTTTCCGTGGATTTTGGTCGATTATGGAAGATTTTTCGGCGTTGTGAGAGTGTCAAGAGCGCAGAGGGCTCTCAATGGAGCGTGACCGAGGACTTTTACAGAGAGTTGCGGTGTAGCCCCTACCGGTCACCGCATCTCATGTCATCGCAGAGGATCTGAAGTAAATTTAAGAGAATAAAATGTTTTTATTTAATAAAACATTCTTGACTTCGATATTAAGTGGTTACAGACACGCATAGCTCATGCATGGGTCACTGCTCTAGTTGGAAAATTATAAATGTTAAATGTTTGCTTATAATTATTGTTATATTTAGAATGTTTACGACGGAAGAAATACATTATATAAGTCATGGATTTATCAAGCTTCCGTTCAACTTACTAAATCAGCATAAAATAACTGCAATAACATCAAAACCGACAAAATAACAGTAAATAATAAACATACTGCTGATAATTAGCGTTTAACAGTTTCCTATGTACAGTAAATTTACTCCATAAAGCAGTTTGTACCTCCTGCGTTGTTTTTTATTGTTATTTGTGTTGAGTGGAGAGGAAGTAGAGCGCATCCTTCAATAGATGAAGGAAGAGCCACAAAAGAACGATCAATTTTGCCATCAGCCGTGACATAAAAGAACCTGCGGTGCCCCGCTGTTGAGTATGAAGAAAATAGAACGGAAAATAAGCTAATAAATAAATAGAAGAATGAAGAAAATAGAACGGAAAATAAGCTAATAAATAAATAGAAGTATGAAGAAAATAGAACGGAAAATAAGCTACAGGATCTGCACGTTCACAAATACCGCGTGTTTCTGTCATTTATACTTTATGTTGAGAGAATATATTGATTATTTTCATTATAATCTAGCATGGGAAATTTGTACGCTATATATATGTGGAAGGCTTAACACATTTAAAATAGACTGTCATGCAATCTATCCAGAGAGAAGAACAGTATATATTATATATTAAATAACAAAAAAATCCCAGTTCCCAGTAAGAGGTCATCACACTAGATTAAAAAAACATCGAATGGGCTGAATAACCTTTTTTCACGTAACCATTGATCGATGATCGACAAAAGGAAGAGAAAATTTCCACTGCAAAAAATTAAATCATATCCGCGTTAATGATAGAAAACCAAAATGAAATTGATTTAGCAAAAACAAAATGGTTTCGATAACATTGGAAGCCCAGCACATGGCTAGAAAAATTACCGTTAAACGGTATTACCGGCGTTTCAGTGGCCGGTCGGCACGTGAAAAGAAACACAGTGTCGCCGTTTTTATTCTAATTTAACACTAGAAATCCGTAAAACATCTGATAAAAACGGTGAAACAGTTTATTTTCACGGGGCGACCGGCCACTGGAACGCCTGGGATCGTTTTTTCACCGTTTTTTTAACAGTGTGGCCATCACCAACACCGATGCCACAAGCCCGCCACCAATGCCACCACCCGCCACCGATGCCACCACCCAACACCGATCTCTTATACACATCTAGATGTGTATAAGAGACAGACCCAGTGTTATCCCTTCGTGCAACAGATTACTTTTAAAAATATTTTCAAGCAGATTTATCCATTATCTGCATCGAATTATAATGAAGTATATAAGGAAGGCACCACCGGTAAGTCACTGAGGTTAGTGCTGAGTCACGCTAGGTTCTTAGAGCGCCAGCCTTGTGTCGTATCAATAGAATCCATCGGCGTCGAGACCGACTAGACAAACACCCGTGATGTAAAAGTCACTAAAGTTTTAGAGAAGGTGTCAGGCAGTTTAATGGATCTTTTGGCGCGTCCTTTGTCAGGGAAATTCTCATTGTATTGATAATATCCCGAATGCAACGTTCACACGTACGGAGCCCCAGCAAAGACTGGCGAGAAATGCATTCAAACGCTGTATTTTGCAACGCGTGTATACGCCTGTGTAAACAATGACTGTCTTGCGCTACATTAACCTCATCACAGTGAAACCCATCAAGCAGGGATATTTATTAAGTAAATCCTGTCTCTTATACACATCTAGATGTGTATAAGAGACAGGTTAGAAGCTTGGTTCTCATCATCTCTGTGGGTCGGGGCGCCGCTTAGTACCGCGACTTTAGATTACGGTCATAGATTATTTATTTTCTTCAACGAATATGAGGCTTGAAGTAATAATTTATGAAAAATTTCTTGATATATCCGCTTATAAATATGCTGGACTTACATGGTTTGGATCAATATTTGATCTTCAACGAATATGAGGCTTGAAGTAATAATTTATGAAAAATATCTGGATATTTTCTCCTATAAAAATGCTGGACTTATATGGTTTGGGTCAATATTTGAGACACACAGAATTGAAATCATGAGCTCAGTGAAAAATGACAAAAGATCAGACAAGATAATACGGGACATGAATGAAATAAATGAATGATTCGGTCATAATTTACGTAAAAAATTTATGATTTAATTAACCAGAATCAACTAAAGAAAAAAATATTGCTGCTAACAACTATTTATGAACGTATTCATTTTTAATAATTGAAAATGCCTAGACAGTTCACAGAAAACTCCTAGTTAATCGAAAGTTCACAGGAAATCCCTAGTTAAATCGGTTTTTGATAGCAATCCATCAAAGTTATCGAAGTTAAAAAATTAATACTGTGTTCATCATGAAGTTTAAAGGTATATTAAGAGTCTTATACTCACCAATAAAGTATAAAAAATTTTCAGAGTATAAAGCCTTATGCTCCTGGCGAAAGTATGACAACATGTTGCTCATATAAAGTCCTATATAAAATTCTTCAGAGTATAAAGCCTTATGCTCCTGGCGAAAGTATGAAAGTACGAAAGTATGAAAGTATGTTCGTCATATAAAGACTTAAACTTACCAATAAAGTATAAAAAATTTTCATAGTATAAAGCCTTATGCTCATGGCGAAAGTATGAAAGTTTGTTGCTCATATAAAGTCTTATATAAAATTCTTCACAGAGAATAAAGCCTTATGCTGTTGGCAAAAGTATGGAAAAATGTTCCTCATATAAAGTCTTATATAAAAATTCTTCAGAGTATAAAACCTTATGCTCTTGGTGAAAGTATGGAAGTATTTTCCTCATATAAAGTCCTAAACTATAAAAATTCTTCAGAGCATAAAGCCTTATGCTCTTGGCGAAAGTATGAACGTATGTTCCTCATATAAAGTCTTATATAAAAATTCTTCAAAGTATAAAGCCTTTTGCTCCTGGCGAAAGTATGAAAGTATGTTGTTCATATAAAGTCTTAATCTCACCAAAAAAGTATTAAAATTTTTCATAGTATAAAGCCTTATGCTCCAGGCGAAAGTATGACAACATGTTCGTCATATAAAGTCTTATATAAAAATTCTTCATAGTATAAAGCCTTATGCTCCTGGCGAAAGTATGACAACATGTTGCTCATATAAAGTCCTAAACTCGTCAAGAAAGTATATACATTCATCATAGTATAATAAAGCCTTATGATGAAAGTATGGCGCTTCAAACACAACAAACTTTTACTCACAGAAAGGAGTAAGACTTGCTACTTATGAACGATTGATTTTTCCTTGTAGAAAAATGTTGAACAGATAATGCTATTAATTCAAAAATGTTGAACGGATAATGCTATTACTTCAAAAATGTTGAACATATTTCTCAATTACTTGGCTTTGAGATGACTTTATGAGTTTGGGTGGAATCCGGTGGATAAGCTAAGGTGCACAAAATTAAAATTAGATAAAGATTAAGTTATTATTTAAATTTATAAGTCTTTTTCGAACACATTGTTTTACTTATGCTATTCTACTCTGGGATATCAAATTAATTATCCAGCCAATCAAGTAAAAATCAGAGTCTGCTTACTGAAGGTAGATAAAAGGGTACTAAATCGATCCATGTTCTCGATATGGAATTTCAAAGTTTAATAATATTAAGCTCCCACTTCATTGATATAAATTCATAAATGAATGAGAACCCAAAACTTTCTTAAGTGAACAAAAGTTCTTAAGTGTAGGTTGGTTTAGACTCTAGAGCTACAAAAACAAACAATAAAAAAAACTAGTAATATTTCCCATGAGATGTTGTACACTACGCTAACTTTCTTCATAGTAAATGAACTTATATGAGTAGGATATATGCCTGTTGAGGTAGGCTTCAAATCGTGCTGAATGTGCATGCATAAACAATGTAGGGCTTTTAATTTGTGGCGTTTCATTATTATTCATTCTTCATGTCAAGAATGGTCGTTATTCAACCTCTACATTTTTCAATTCAAGATCTATACTTCACTGCAAATTTGAATTCACGCGAGAATTTTTTGAAAGTTCAAGCATATTTCTGTGGTAGTTATTCACTTAATGATCAGCAGGATGAATCGCAAGTGATTCAATTACGTTGAAAAAGATGAACAATATTAAATAAATGAATAAGTTAATGGGTCGCCTGAATACATCACACAATGAAACAGGATTACAATCTTGCATCTAAAACCACCTCATGTATTCAATGGCTTCAATTTTTTTTCCCGGAATTACGTTTGATATGAAATTCGCACAGCTTTTGCTTGCGCAATACGGCAAAAACATTATTTTTCAATAAATTTTTTTATCATTGCTTCACTTATGAATTGTGCGCTGCATTTATTACTGATTTAATTATTAAAATTGAAATAAAAATTAATTATGACAACTAATTAATTATGATTCGTGTACACAACAAATTAATTATGATGAGTGATGGCAGTCTCATATCAGGTTGATGATCTCGAAACTCGCATAATTTTTATTGTCATTGTTTTCACTTTTTTGGTGACTATATGAATTGATCTTGCGTCTAGGACAACTTATTGCAATTGAGGTCTCATTTGAGATAATAATTGTCCCGCGGTGCAGACAAGTTCATTATTAGCCGATGGCATCAAAACACGTGTTGGCTGCCCATCTTACGGCCAATCAGGCCTCCAACAGCGCCGCTTCAGGCCCGGGCCTCATAACTTGATGGCCAAGCTGTCAATTTGCGGCCTCAGTTTCTCATGGAGCCGGTCGAGCTCTTGGGTTTAGATTACACTCGTTTATTAGTTTTCAATTTACAGAAAATAAAACATGAGCTTGTAGAACAAATTATGGAGTCTATTAAGAGTGTTGGAAGCTTGGTTCTCATCATCTCTGTGGGTCGGGGCGCCGCTTAGTACCGCGACTTTAGATTACGGTCATAGATTATTTATTTTCTTCAACGAATATGAGGCTTGAAGTAATAATTTATTAAAAATTTCTTGATATTTCCTCCTATAAAAATGCTGGACTTACTGGTTATGGGTCAATATTTGAGATACGCAGAATTGAAATCATGAAATGTAAAAAATGTAAGTAAATGTAGTAACAGTACAGTAAAAAGTAAGTAAATGTAGTATAAACAGTACAGTGCTGTACTGTACTCAGTACAGTAGTACTGAGTACAGTAAAAACAGTAACTCAGTGAAAAATGACAAAAGATCAGACAAGATAATAAGGACCATGAATGAAATAAATGAATGATTCGACCATTAATTACGCAAAATAATAATGCTTTAGTTAACCAGAATCCATTACGGAAAAATGTTGCTGCTAACAAATATTGCCAATCGTATTAATTTTTAATAATTGAAAATACCGAGATAGTTAACATAATTCCTTGGTTAATTGATGCTATTTTGATTACAATTCTCGCAATAACCACGGCTAAATTCGGTTATTTACAGCAATCACTCAATGTTATCGAAGTTAAAAAACTAATACTGTATTCATCATGCAAGTTTAAAGGTTTATTAAAGTCTTAAACTCACCAGTAAAGTATAAAAATTCTTCATAACATAAAGCTTTATGCTCCTGGTAAAAGTATGAAAGTATATTGCTCATATAGTCTTAAACTCACCAAGAAATTATAAAAATTCTTATGTGTATAAAGCCTTATGCTCTTGGCGAAAAAATGAAAGAATGTTCGTCATATAAAGCTTTAAACTTATCAAGAAATTATAAAAATTCGTCATTAAACTCATTATTAATTTAATTAAACATTAAATTACGCTCATAAAGAAATGTATGTTCGTGATATGAAGTCTTAAACTCATCAAGAAATTATAAAAATTCTTAAAAGTATAAAGCCATATGCTCTTGGCGAAAGAATGAAAGTATGTTGCTCATATAAAGTCTTCAACTCATCACGAAGCAATATACATTCTTCAAAGTATAATAAAGCCTTATGCTCTTGGCGAAACTATGGAAATATGTTCGTCATATAAAGTCTTAAACTCTCCAATAAAGTATAAAAATTCCTCATAGTATAAAGCCTTATGCTCCTGGCAAAAGTATGAAAGTATTTTCCTCATATAAAGTCTTAGCACATCACGAAATTATAAAAATTCTGATGTGTATAAAGCCTTAGCACTTGGCGAAAGTATGAAAGTATGTCGGTCATAAAAAGTCCTAAACTCACCAAAAAAGTATAAAAATTTTTCATAGTATGCTCCTTCATACTATGCATCCTTCATAGTTCCTTATGCTCCTGGCGAAAGTATGACAACATGTTGCTCATATAAAGTCTTATATAAAAATTGTTCGAAGAATAAAGCCTTATGTTCCTGGTGAAAGTATGACAACATGTTGCTCATATAAAGTCCTAAACTCGTCAAGAAAGTATATACATTCATCATAGTATAATAAAGCCTTATGATGAAAGTATGTTGCTCATATAAAGTCCTAAACTCATCACGAAGCAAGATGGTAGCTCACGCCCAGTTGACGAGTCACCCCATCACCCGGGATGCCCGATTAATGCAGTAAAGCTATTGAAAAATTCCGCATGTCCGGACCAAGACCTGAGCCAATAGTTATGGCTGCACATTACCATTTATTCGTCATTTGCAGCGGCCGACTTGTGCCTTTTATTCATCAGATCCTGGCCGTCAATTAGGGGCAGATCGGGCGATCACGGAACGGAAGATCTATGAAGGTTTATGCTAGATCCCCTGCAGAGTTGATCTATTAAGAATCATGGTCGATTTAGGCACGGCCAGATCTATTAAGAATCATGGTCGATTTAGGCGCGGCCAAACACCAGATTTGGTGTGGCATTTGAAAATATTATGATACATTTTTTTCAGAGATAATGGGCGACGGCTGAGAATTTAACGTCAATCAACCGTTTCCCTTTTGATTTAATTTACGGTGTCAGTAGTTGACTTTCTTGAGGACCGGCAATCGTGCTAATGTATTTATCTCAGAGAAATAAATTCATGATAGAAAATCCGTCTACGACTTGTATCTTTTAGTAGAAAATTTGTTAGGAAGTTACCTACAAGTTTATTTCTCCCGATGTAAGTATCGAACGTTATAGGTTACCGACCCCAACGCATATTCTGACGAAGCCAACGCTTATTATTGGACGCATGGAGGATAGCTGGCTTCTGGAGGGGCAAGTACCATATCCAACAGGTGGGGCAAGTACCATATCCAACAGGTGGGGCAAGTACCATATCCAACAGGTGAGAATATGTGCGTCAAATTTTCAATTTCCTCACTTACCTGAAGTAAAAGTTTTAGTATAATTTTTAATCTTCTATTGATTTAGGAAATCTAAGTTTATGATTTTAAGATAAAAAAAATCCGTTATTTAGGCTACACTCTATTACTGATGTATACATGTATGATAAACTAAGATTTATTATTGAGGCACACATGTATGATAAACTAAGCTCTATTATTGAGGCATACATGTATGATTTGTATGATAAACTAAGCTCTATAAATAAGAGAGAGTTATGACGGGCGAGCGAGATCGAGGGCTGGGTAATGGTTCTCAGCGGGACTCTGAGAGCTTCTTGATGAGAACCGACGCAGCCTATCGACAGCTTGCAACGCTTCACTCACAGAAATGAGGAAAATTTGTCCAACTTCACCGTATTTTGATTGGATATAAGTATTAAAATCACTTGTTTGCTTAACTCGCAAATTCCTAGAAAATTTGTCCAAAAAACTATGCAATTTTTGCCCTTGTGTGGTCAACCTGGCTCAGTTTAGACCGGAAAGAGAAGGTAGAAATGCTTCGTACAGAAAGTGTGTCACTATTTGGACAATATGCCCCGTTAATTTTTTATATTGCTGCGTTACTAGGAGTGGCCAATGTATGGAGAATTTTGGTGACGGCCGACCAACAGCTGACGATATGTGAATAATAATTCTGCCCATATAATTGAATAGATAAAAAGTAAATTTAATAATTATGTAAGAAATTGAATGAGTACAAGAGAAGTGTCAATCAACGTCTCCTACAACTGCACCTGCATTGCACGCACATGAACGGCGGGACTCAAAGGGGACTTTCTTGAAAAAATCCCGTGTTTTGTGCCCCTCGGGCCTCCAATGGCCCCACATGCTCCCGTGGGCCCCATATGTCCCCGTGGGCCCCACATGTCCTTGCTGGCCCCATATGTCACCGTGGGCCCCATGTGCTCCTGTGGGCCTCACATAAACCCGGGGGCCCCCATATGCGCCCATGGTCCCAACATATCTCTATGGGCGCCATGCCATCATGAGTCCCATCAGTCCCCGTGGGCCTCACATGCCATCTTTGGACCCACATGTCCTCGTGGGCTCCACGTGCCCCCTTGAGCCCCGCATGCTCCACGTACCCCAGTGGGCCCCGCATACCCCATGTCCCCTGTGGGCCCCGCATACCCCACGTCCCCTGTGGGCCCCGCATACCCCACGTACCCCCGTGGGCCCTGCATACCCCACGTACCCCCGTGGGCCCCACACATCCCCCCGTGAGCCCCACACGTCCCTGTGGGCACTAGATGCCTCCACAACACAAATTATTATGGTCATGGCTGGGATAATAAGCCGAGCCCATGGCGTTATGGGGCGGGAACGCTGATGCCTTAATGAGGCAGGAGATGCGCTATTTAATGAGGTGATAGCTTAGTGAGCTTTCAAGTAGAGCCTTTTTGTAATCAATGCTCGTCTTGACTAGCGTGAATTTCCTTTATTTTTTTTCTCGCGTTTGCGAGGTGTTTTTTTATGAACTTAAAAACTATAATCGATTTTTTTTGAGGAGTAGACGACTTTGACTCACCAATATGAAACGGTCGTGCAGGTTTAAGTACAGTAAATATTAAGATTTTAATTGATGAGTGATATTAAGTATTTAATGAGTAACTAATTATATTTTGAAAAGTAGTTACCTAAATTTGAACTTGAATCCAGCGTGTAAGAGAAGAAAACAAACTCAAGCCAAAATGCTGACATTTTTTATTCCTTGAAGGTTCTGTACAATTATCAATTATAAAGTTGTGGTCTGACCAATATGTTAAAAGCAGGTTACAGACGACGAGAGGTCAATGATTTAGTAATAGAAAAGGTCTATTTATTGGAAATAATAGAGAAAACGTCGTAGAGAATCGAGTGGATTATAGTAGTATGTAATGAGATTTCATGTAGATTATATTTTTATATAATCAGATCTGATAAAGATTATATTATTATGTAGACAGATTTAAGGTAAATCATGTAATCAGATTTGATGTAGATTATATTATTACATAATTGATTTTATGTGAGTATTTACCCGTCGTAAGATCATCGTTGCTCAGCAGTTAGTAAACTTGGATAAATCGCATTTTAATGCATGGTTTCGAATTAGATGAAAATGCCTTGAATGTCTGAAATGAAAACCTGAAACAATGCTTAAATTAGTCAGAGTGAATGAAAAATACACGTATGCTAGCTGCAACATGATGTCCTTTAATTCATGTGTAAGTATCATAGCTAAATCATCTGTATGCACACCACACAAAGTGCTCGCTGAAGTTCACAAATAATAAGTTTGTACAACACGCATACGGCGGTCAACGTACAAGAAATGGGCGTTACGCGTATGTTGCTTAATGCGCCCAATTAACGGCGTATGTTTGATACGCAATGATTGACTTTCTGACCAGAAGTTGACTCAAGATTGACGTGGGTCTGATCCTCTTCAGATGTGCACTCACGATTGTGGTTTTCGATTGATGGCTTCAAATTGAGTTTTATATGGCAAACGCGCTTCTCCCACGGTATGAATTGAGTGATGTTCCATATATAAAATCATTTACATGCTAATTATAATCAGGCGGGGGGTTAAAGGGTCTCAGCTTTTTATATAGAATGAAAATCAAGCGGCCGAGAAATCAATATTCCACAATTATGTTTGGTCTATTTTAGTTAATATATTGAATAAACAAATCAAATTAATGTGAAATTATAGTATTAAATTTGCGGACGAAAGAGTGCTTTGAATTTCGTTGACGTACGACAGGTTTTTTCTTTATTTTTTTTAATACAATGCCATCACCAAATAATTCTTGGAAACGCTCAAAAATTTATTGTTTTCGTTCCTCTTGTAATTGAATTTATCATATGAAATTTGGGTACACGTTTGTTTACACTTTTTGAATTCACACATGACTTCTTTCACTCCGATTCTATAATCACTCCAAAAATCATAGCCGTACCCTGACAAGATTTCAGAAAAAATATGTTTATCTTGTCTGCGATTCATAGTACGTACCGTGAAGGATTAGTAAATGAGGCACCACAAACGACGTTGCTACAATACAAGGTGCATCTCGGACGACTTCTGAACGTCGTAAAGCGTTACAAAAAACGTTAAGCTGCGTTCGGCCGAGTCGTTTACGCACTTAATACGCTAGGCTTTACATAAGGCAAAGGGTTGAGAAGTTTTTTCGAACATTTTAGGTTCGAGTAGAACAATGGGCATTGTTAAATCAGGCATTAATTATGCAGCCACGGCACAAGCAAGGCAAGTTTTAGATCAATAAAAAGAAGCTTTGTTTGTTTGTCCACGAGAGGAAGGGTTGACTTCAAAATAAACAGATTAATTCAAAGAACAAACAAGTTAAGGCAGGAATTTACAACCGAAACAAATCAGGAGCCCTGGTCTTTGTCGGAAAAGGCGCACCTTGCGTAGGAAGATTTGAAATTATTTTCATTTTCACGCTCTTTTTAACGCATTTTCTTACTTATGGAAAAAAGGCGCTACTGTGCTCGTCATGTCCGTCTGTCCGTCTGTCTGTCCATCCGTGACTTAATTCACGTTTTCGTCGACGAGAAAATGCGCTCTCTGTCACTCACTGCAGTGAGTACCGAGTTATATTTTTTTATTGATATCTATTGATACGTAACAACGACATGGTCTTGCCAACGCATTTTGTTCATCACTCTAATAACTTTCCAATAGATTAGGTAGCAAAATTTACCGTTCTTCTCCAATAAACACTTGCCCGGGTGAATAATCTTAGAGTTGTGCTTGATTATAAGATAGACGAGGGTGTTTTTTTTTGCTGTTATGAATCATAATCAAGCGGCATGACTGGTCACAAATCTTCTCATATTTGTATCACCAAAGAGATTCTCCCACAGCCAAGCAGCGTAACGAGTCAATTAATAACAATCACAATCGCAAGAGAGGGTAGGGTGGCCCTAATTGCATGATCACTACTTATAAGAGAAATGTCCATTGAAAGTTACAGGTACATTTAAGGTCGGCCTTTCGTTGGCCAGTTATAAACCGTCCGGGACTTTGACCGGGTCTAAGAATCGATGTCCAGTGACCGGCGAAGAGAAGATCGGGCACTACACGGGCCATACTTTCAAAACTCGCTAAGTGAACGTAAGTACTTACGCTCTATTTTCTTGTCTATGATTGGTGAACTTTGCTCGAAAGGCCGTCAATGATTGGCTGATGAACTTACGATCTCTTAACTTTTTTGAAAGTATAGGCACTCTACAACTATTGACAAGGCGGTGATTGTGCATCGTGTTCTGTGTCACACTTTCTTTCGTGATCCAAAATTACACTTTCGTCACGGCCATCTCATCAATGGTGATTATAACATGACAACGAAATAACGTTTAATGTCATCATAACTGTTTCTAATGTATTATGGGAAATACGTCAATGCGATGTTAAAGTCAAAACACGGATTCTTCTGTTTTGAAATTACTGTAAAATACCAATAAACTTAAAATAACTGATATTAATAATAATATTACAGACCATAGTTTCCTATTCATAATAATATTACAGACCATAATAATATTACAGACCATATTTTCCAGTTCACCATGAGGGATATTGTGTTAAAATTGCATTCAAAACATTGACCTGGTTCATAAAGAATTCAAAACTTCTTTACACCAACATTTTTCTGAATAACAACAATTATTTATCATACGAAACGCAATTATGCATAATATATAAAAAAATTAAGCCTTAAAACGAGCAAATTTATCCCCACCAGAAAATCTAGATTTATCGCTTGAAATACTCAATACAAATTATAACAGGTGAGATCTGCGTTCTTCCGCCCCAGCTTTTGTTATGAAAACAAAACCGGGACCGCAGTTGAGAGCTAAAAGCGCCATTATCGCATCAGAAAGATTTTACAACGAAAGGGTTACAAAACCTCGACCTTCTGACGAGAAAAACGCGCGATCTTTTATGGCATGGATTATTTTTTTTCTTGGGGCAGCGGACATGAAGTATAAAAGCTAATAAAAAGGTTAAATATACTTGAAGAAAATATACTATATGTATATATATTTTCACTTTGTTGAATGAACAAACATCTAAAAAATTTATTAGCGTATTATACATTCCGTCATGGGTGCTGATGAGGAATTCTTCTTTTGCATAAATATGTTTTTAAAACAATACAATAACAAATTTCTTCTGTTACCATAATATACTCGTTATTTTTTAATTTTATGGTAATCTCCGCCTATAAGAAGTAGGCTGCCCCTCTATCTATAATGAAATGAAATTATGCTATACAATATGCATTATTTTCCATTATTAAGCAGATCATTCTTAATCTACATAAATAGTATTACAAACCTACGAGGAAATAGATATTTCAGGAAGACATTGTAATGGTATTCATCTCATTGCAAATATAAGAGACTAGTTTAGTATTTCGTCAGTGCGGAACTACACATATATCATAAGCATGAACAACGACCCAATAGTGGCATGCAAAACTTTTACATGCTCAACACTTAGTTTCTACTATTATACTGAATTAATATTTAAATTAAAACGTTTTCAAAGTTAAAAAAACAAATTTTAGGAGACTTATTTTTTTCTAAACCATGCTATCGAACATCGTGTCTCCCCCAGCCCCCCATCCTACTACCAGCCCCATGCAAGACCTTCCCTATGTTTCCACAAGTCATCATACCAAGCCAACCACACCGTCACCCCAGTAACATTTTCCTTCTATAAGATCAAAGTTCTCCTCGATCGACCCAGTGTTATCCCTTCGTGCAACAGATTACTTTTAAAAATATTTTCAAGCAGATTTATCCATTATCTGCATCGAATTATAATGAAGTATATAAGGAAGGCACCACCGGTAAGTCACTGAGGTTAGTGCTGAGTCACGCTAGGTTCTTAGAGCGCCAGCCTTGTGTCGTATCAATAGAATCCATCGGCGTCGAGACCGACTAGACAAACACCCGTGATGTAAAAGTCACTAAAGTTTTAGAGAAGGTGTCAGGCAGTTTAATGGATCTTTTGGCGCGTCCTTTGTCAGGGAAATTCTCATTGTATTGATAATATCCCGAATGCAACGTTCACACGTACGGAGCCCCAGCAAAGACTGGCGAGAAATGCATTCAAACGCTGTATTTTGCAACGCGTGTATACGCCTGTGTAAACAATGACTGTCTTGCGCTACATTAACCTCATCACACTGAAACCCATCAAGCAGGAATATTTATTAAGTAAATTTAGCTCAATATCTGTCGGGAAATGATGCATGACGTAGCAGAAATGTTCAGTTTTTCTGCCGCGTATAAAGTGACATTCCTCCGCCAAATTGAATATCGTCCGTGGTTTATCGCTGGCTGATCCTTATTAATTCAGCGGAAATTAATCGGACAAAACAAAATCTAAATTAGGTCGAATTAGTTTTGAATCTCTATAGTTTGACTTTGTTCACCAAAAATTTTGATAATGAATTAAAAACTTTTCATCGTGTCACTTCCCGTGATTTGGAACACATAAGATATGGAAGACAGACGCCAAATGATCCGCACGACAACCACTAAATAATCGTCGAAACAACCACTATACGATATGTAAAATGAGTATTACCAGATCATTGAAACAAATATTAACGACATGAAAGACAAACACTGAACGCTCAACAACACAAACACCAAAGTGTCTATAACACAAACCCCAAACTATCTGCATGACAAACACATAAATGATCTGTAAAATAAACACTAAATGATATGCAAGACGAACACGTCATTAGCAACCACCTAGAATGACAGACGATTACTAAAATTCTTTCTCTCGCACTACCAAAGAAAAAGAAATATATATCTAGCTTTTGGTTAATCCAAATGGGGATAAAAACGTTTGTACCATTTCAAGTGCTTGCAGTGGATCGAATTTCAGATCCCAGAACGAACTTATGTCATTTGCATATCCTCGATGGATTTGCCATCTGCTGCAATAAATTTTCTTCGCAAAGCCATAAGGAGACTCTAACACCGCCGTTCCATTGAAGACCAAGTATTATGACATTGGAATTATGGAAGACCAAGTATTATGGCATTTGATTCGCTCGTAACTATATTATTAGGACTGCAACTCGCTACTGTTTCGCTGCTGCCTCCAGTGTCCACAAACTTGGCGTATGAGGCGGACACTTGGCGTATGAGGTGGACACTTGGCGTATGAGGCGTATGAGGCGGACACTTGGCTACCATTTCAAGTGCTTGCAGTGGATCGAATTTCAGATCCCAGAAAGAACTTTTGTCATTTGCATATCCTCGATAGATTTACCATCTGGTGCAATAAATTTTCTTCGCAAAGCCATAAGGAGACGTTAACACCGCCGTTCCATTGAAGGCCGAGTATTATGGCATTGGATTCGCTCGTAACTATATTATTAGGACTGCAACTCGCTACTGTTTCGCTGCTGCCTGTAGTGTCCACAAACTTGGCGTGTGAGGCGGACACTTGGCGTATGAGGCGGACACTAATTGGCGTATGAGGCGGACACTTGGCGTATGAGGCGGACACTTGGTGTATGAGGCGGACACATGGCGTATGAGGCGAACACTTGGCGTGTGAGGCGGACACTTGGCGTATGAGGCGGACACTTGGCGTACGAAACGGACACTTGGCGTAGGAGGAAAACAATTTGTGGTATGGGCCGTCATCAGCGTTGCCAGCGGCCGTCATCAGCGTGGCCAGCGGCCGTCATCAGCGTGGCCAGCGGCCGTCATCAGCGTGGCCAGCGGCCGCCATCAGCGNTTCTCCCAATGAAGTAGAATAATTAAATGTTATGACGTTAATTATGTATAGTTCTGTGTGAGTGGATGGTAACGAGTAAAATGAGTGCAAAAGTTAATTTTTATGCTCGAAAAGGAAAAATGTTTAAATACTTCTGTTTTCCTGCCAAAAAAGAGACATAGAACTTAGAAAGCCTCAAATTACTCTAGTG
Source organism: Hyalella azteca (assembly GCF_000764305.2). Lineage (NCBI taxonomy): Eukaryota > Metazoa > Arthropoda > Malacostraca > Amphipoda > Hyalellidae > Hyalella > Hyalella azteca. The sequence continues at coordinate 19,566 of NW_025945661.1, read as the reverse complement.
AACCAAAATATGTTATCACTAATACGAATTATGACAATAATTTTGCAGTGTTTTGTTAGGTATGAATATTATGAGAGACCAGTGTTGGTTCAGTAATAGCGTATAAAATATATAATTAAACGGCATTTTGCTGATAAAATAGCTAAAGTGAAAGTTGATTTTGGTTCATCATTGCAAGTGAGACATCAGAAATGCTCAACGAGATGCCAGTGTCATGCTCTGCTGTTCCAGACAATGCAGTGCGTGAGGGCCACGGTAAAAATCGACCGTAAAAATTAGCGCACAAATTCCTAAAATTTGAATTAAAATGAAATATATTCTCATGCAGCATATACAAATAAGAGGCGGTTTATTGGTGGCCTGAAATTGTGAAAGTTTGGCGTAGGTTCCACGTAGCGTGCATTAGATGTGACAAGCATTCCATATAGTGTGGGTTCAATTAAGCTATAAAACCTGTTTAACATTACAATTACGCTGAAATAAAATGTTTTACATAACAATTAATCTATAATCAACTGTTTTACCTTCGTTTTCCTCTTAATTTCCATTTATTAGCTAAGATTTTTTGGTACCATCATTAATTGTACATGAGTAACGAAATAATAAATAAGTGTTATAAATCAAGCGGTTTGCTATGATTCGACTTCTGTATTCCATACTAAATTTATTACTGCTAATTTATACATTGTCCGACAAAAATTAGAATAATATTTTAAAAGTAATGACATGTACTAGGCGTTCTAAATAGTCATCAGTAATACATACTCTTCCATTAGTTTCATATATTCAATTATGAAAGATAAAGTAGCTTTTCTGAACAGCTAAGTTTCTAGATTTTTATGGCTAGGCAGTTATAACCTGAGTTTTTTTAAGTCAAAATTTATAGATCAGAAAACATGGCGGAATTTTTCTATTATTTGTTATTTATAATTTGTTTAAAATAAAAATTCGTGCATCAATAAATAAATAAACGCTATTGGAACTTTACCGACCCAGGTCGCCTTGAACAAAGGCAATAAGAATCACGTTGCCATTGTTACATTTTCGTGAGCGACATGACGACCGTGCAGCAAAGTTCGAAATTTTGCATTTTATTTTCAAAAATCATCGGTACTTAACCGTTTCCTCCATTATTTTTTCAACACAGGACAAAACCAAACTTGGAAATCAAATTCAAATTCATTCATGTTCTTCACCCAAGGTTTCATGGCTCCCGCGTCACCACTAGTGTGAACGGTTAAGTTCACCAGAGTTGAATCGGTACATAAACTGCGTTCATAGAAATCTGCGATTCATTGTCTAAATAGTGATGCACTTTTTGTCTTATCCTGACCCAGTTTTCACTCTAAAATAAAGATATCTGTGCTACATGCAGAAAGTGTGTCTTAATTTGGACAATATAACCCTCTAATTTTCCTGAATCCCCGCGTACCCTAAACAAAATTTAGAGTCGCCCCAGCTTCTGGTACTCCAAATCAGAAGCTGCCGCGTCTGTAAATTTTCACTACCCTAACAAAATTTAGAGTCGCCCCAGCTTCTGGTAATCCAAATCAGAAGCTGCCGCGTCTGTAAATTTTCACCGGCCTAACAAAATTTAGAGTCGCCCCAGCTTCTGGTACTCCAAATCAGAAGCTGCCGCGTCTGTAAATTTTCACTGGGTAGTTGCAAGTCGCGCAGCGCTGTACCATGCGTAACTCTGTCTCTATTTATCTACACAAGACAATTTATCGAGCTCAGAAGGCAGGAGCAATTGAAGCAATGCCATTTGGACATTCTCTGCACCGCACTAAATAGCGAAGATATTTGAATTCCCTTCGGAATTTTAATTAAAAACAGTAGCGGGCGCGGAACGCGGCCTTGGAAGATGCCACGACATCGCGCTCACCTGTGACGCGAACTGCCGCTCAAGCGTCCTCGGTTCGGCTGAGCTTTTACGATGAAGATAAACATCATTAACATGCTATATAAGACTTTTAAATTATTTAATTTATGAAATAACGATGATAATGAATGCAATGTGTATTTTGATGAAAGGAAATAAAATGTATTTATTTTCTTTCGGATCCAATCACCTGTGACGTAAACTGCCGCTCAAGCGTCCTCGGTTCGGCTGAGTTTTTACGATGAAGATAAACATCATTAACATGTTATATAAGGCTTTTAAAATCATTTAATTTATAAAATAACTTTGATAACGAATGCAACGTGCATTTTGAAAAAAAGGAAATAAAATTTTTTCATTTTCTTTCGGATCCAATCAACGAAGATAAGTATCATTAATATGTCATAGGATTATTCCATTAGCTTTTAATTTAGAAATAATGTAAACGACGAATGCAATGTGCGTTTCGATGAAAATAAATGAAAACCTTTTATTTTATTTCGGATCCGACTGACATGTAAGTTGGGTCTAAAGAAATTTTTACCGAGTCATGGCTATTCGTATTAGAAATCCTGGCGACTTCACCAGCGGCCAAATCGAGGCCTGCGATTATACGGAATTTATTTTCGTCAAGGTAAGCAGGCCGTTCGAGCAAGGAATTATCGAGTTCGGTAATTAGAGATTAAGGTGACCACTGGACCAAGAAGGTATTTATTTTTTCCAAGGAATTCTAAGGGATGGCAGTGGAAGGAGTTGATTCTTCTGGTACAATGTGATGGCGTACACGACTGAGCGACTGAGCGACTGTCGGCTAAAATGCACGGTTTTTGTGGAGGATTTTTATGTTGAAAATAATATCAGAGTCTGTGTAGGCTGATAATGAAATTTACCGTCTGTTAACTGCCTTCAATTTTCAGTAAGTTTGGTTGAGAGTAACCAAAAATACATGAAGAAATATTATGAAGATTGATCAATGATAATTGATTGGCGATAAGTTGAGTTTTTCTATCCAGAAACCGGACGGAATATTTTCCTTGAAAATTAAGATTTCTTTCAGCGTGCTTCACTAACTCAATTTTAATTCATCCCATTTGCATCGATATGAGTCATTCAGTCAATTTAGAATAATATTTAAAAACACATTTTTTCGTATATATCCCAGCATCTCAATATTGATTACGTTGTATGAGTGTGCGTCATGAATGACGAAAAATTATGTCATAAAAAAGTGCTTTCAAGACATGACGCTCCCATAGGTATTCGGTCACTAGCATCAGAATATCGACCGATAAGTTGATCGAAGCTAATTAATTGTCCTGAAAAAAGTTGCTGCATAGGAACTCGGGTCTTCGCTAGCATGAGTTACAAATCATCGAAGCGAATCTCTGTCACCAGTTGATTAAAACCCAGAATTTATTCGACAACCCGACACTGCGAGAACCATTTATCAAAGCTAAATCTCCGGGCACGGTCTATTTTCTATAATTTGTGATCCATTAAACCTGGCCAAGAGAAGGCAGCTCGCACCGTCTCCTGTACCGCTACTGTATGGAACAGATGTTGTGATACTCGTAAGTATCTTCACGTGAACAATGGGGATATACAGTATATGCTTCACAAAATGCAATAGGGATAAAGAAATTAGCATGTAGCATATGCTATTATATTTGCATTCGAGCCTGGGTTGACAATATTCAATTGTATTTTGCTGCTAGTAGTAGTATTTATTATGCTAGTATTTATTATGCTAGCAGTAGTATTTATTATTTATTATTATGCTAGTACACAATATGACAAGATACAAAAATTAGCATGTAGCAGATGCTGTGATATTTGCAATAGAGTCTGGGTTGACAATATGCAATAGGGATACAGAAATTGGGATGTAGCAGATGCTGGGATATTTGGATACGGGTCTGGATTGACAATATGCAATAGGGATAAAGAAAATAGCATGTAGCATATGCTGTGATATTTGCATACGAGCCTGGGTTGACAATATGCAATAGGGATACAGAAATTAGCATGTAGCAGATGTTGTGATATTCTCACCTTTTAATTACACTTGGATCGGTCAAGAATGATGATCAACTCGGTAAATATAGAGCATGTGTGAAAATATTCTCTGTACGCTCCTCAGTGAAATGATGTCGCATTAGCTGAGTATTCGTTGTAAATTAAAATGTAAATTAATTCAATGTTGACGTAGCCGTTATGCGTACAGGCCATGGAAATGTAAACAAGTCGACCTGTCTTACAATTTGGCCTTCAATTAAGGAATTAAGAAAATAATTCCTAATATTTGTTTAACAAAAATACATAATTATTTTGCTTATGACAAGCGTCAATTTAAGCTAATGGTTGCAAGTGCTAGGCAATATTTCCAACTTCTATTCTCGCCAGGTGCATCAAGTTCAGAAAATGTTTCAAGTTACTAAAGTAACAAAAAAAGTTTGTAATGTTTTTTTTTGACTGGAATTAATGAAATTATTATAAAGCAAGTACAGAAATAGGAAGCGATGTCGCAAGTGGAAGCTGAGACCGCGACCCAAGTTACATGGAATAAATGCAAATAAAAAATTTGTAATGCTATTAATCCATTCCAAAAAAATTTTTGTACATTCCAAAAATTTTTTTTAAATTCCAAAAAATTTTTTGTACATTCCAAAAATTTTGTAAATTCCAAAAATTTTGTAAATTCCAAAAAATTTTTGTACATCCCCAAAAAATTTTTTGTACATTCAAAAAATTTTGTATACATTCGAAAAAATTTTGTAAATTACAAATAAATTTTTTAATGTTATTTCATTACCAGGAATAAAAATAAAGCAATAGAGGACGTTGGCAGCGATGCTGCAAACAGTAGCCAGGGCAGTGGCCGGCATTGGTCACGGTGGCAAAATATTACGTGTCACTCTCTAACATGCGCGTTGAATATACGATAAAACTGAAATTATATTCTGTTTTAAATATACCAAAAAACCGACGCACTTAACTCGACTGGGTTGATTTTGTGCGATCAAGTTAACATGCGCGTTGAATATACGATAAAACTGAAATTATATTCTGTTTTAAATATATAAAAGAAAAACGAACAATTTCAGGCTCCTTCCGATCATGTTAACGTGCGCGTTGAATATACGATAAAACTGAAATTATATCGTTTTTGAAATATATAAAAGAAAAACGAACAATTTCACGCCTGAATATACGATAAAAGCAAAATTATATTCTGTTTTGAAATATACCAAAAAATATAACTCAGTACTGACAGCAGTGAGTGACAGAGAGCGCATTTTCTCGTCGACGGAGAAAACTTGAGGTTACGGACGGACGGACAGGCGGGCGGACGGACAGACAGACAGACAGACGGACATGGCGAGCACAATAATGCATTTTTTTCCATAAATGAGAAAATACGCTGAAGACGAATGATTCCAGTTCTATTGTAATACTTATATTTCTTTTTTACTTGTCAGTTCGTCGATTTTTTTTTTAAATCTATCGAAGAAAATCGAAAGATTTCATCCCTATTTTGATACTTACATTTATTTTTCAGTTGTCAGTTCGTCGATTTAAAATGAATAAAAGTTAATTTATTACTTTTTCAAAAATTTTTGAATATTTTCCATGAAACAGTTTAATATGATTTTTTTGTGAATTGTACAACGACAAAATTTTTAGAGCGTCGTCGGAAGCTTGCATCGTTGAGAAATTACCGTAATATTGAACGTCCCTGAAGAACTCAGTTAAGTGACTGGCATGGGTCAATTCAAGCGAAAGTTTTCGAACTTTTCGAAAATAAACCGAAGTATTGAATGCAAAGTCTGCTACCGTATGGAGCGCGATGGTGATGTGGTGATGGTGATGCGGTGATGGTGCAGTAATGTCATAAAAGATGATGTGTTGAGGGCATATGTACAGTGATGAGGCTGATGGTGAGTCTATGTTAAAAAATGTATGACACTTTGACATCTGAGGTCCAAGAGCATCATTCGGATTATAATCATTTACTGTTAACAAACAAGTGTTAGACCGAGAATTGTGTTTCAATTAAAAAAACTCAAGTGATCTTTAGCTTCGTGAACTACTTAAACTTTTCTTCGAACTACCATCAGCCATATAGTTTATCACTAGTAATTAACGAGTACAATTTATCACTAATAATTAATGAGTACAATTTATCACTACTAATAAACGACTATTACACCTGCGCAAAAACACCGGCGTTCTTTCGGAGGCCGTTCGATGATCGACCACTACAGGCGTGCCAATAATTTCTCGAGTATGTGCATTGTATTTCGACACATACAACGTCTCGAATATGTGTATTGTATTTTTTCAAATACAATTTCTCAAGTATATTTATTGTATATCATCAAATACGATTTCTCAAGTATCTTTATTGTATATCATCAAATACGATTTCTCAAGTATTCTTAGACCTGCACTAAATATGAAAGATTGTGAAGTGGTCATAATAACGATGCCATATTTGCAAATTTTAAAACTTGAAAACGTTGCCAAACAACAAAATTCGGCATCCAAACCACACACGCAGACATCGGGGGCGGTTTCCAGTCCCACTTCCAGCGCTGTACTTTGACCCACAGTAACTTGTCATCAGTCGATCATGTGTTCTGGAAAGTCAGTTCAGGTTTGACTGTCTCTTCTAGTTTCGGACTCATCCAGACGTCAGTAATTGCGTTAGTAATGAATAATGATAATAATAATAATTGTGTTACGTTCGACACGCGGTAGCATTTGCGCAGTCGCGCGACTGATGGGCAACTTAGCGGCAGGTCTAAGAGCTTCCAGTATGTCAGTTATAGAAGTATAATTGTTATTAAAATGTCGGTTGAAAGCCTTGATTACAACCGCTTAAATGTTATAATCTTTCCAGAGAATCATAATCTTATCATCCCAGTAATTAATAATTAAAGGAATTGATAGTTTAATGTTTTTAGAAAACGCACGTTTATTATTAGTGATTTCATTATTATCAGCATAAACTTGCAGAAATTTCACAAAGTTTAATATTCAGATGTCAGTTATTAACATAACTTCCAAAACGGCTAAATATTAAGCGGTAACACAAGTAAAATTACACATCAAGTCATTACATTTACCAGCATGTAAAGTAACTTCAAGCGCATATTTGTAATTAACGTTTGGTTTCTCTATGACATACGGTAAATGCTGAATAATTTTTATTATATTAAAAATTTTAATTCAAACTATTGAATAATCACAGCATAACGCTATATTTTTTAAATTTACTGTACTGAGAGGCCGGAATAAAAATCTTTCGATTATATTTAATAAAGTTTTTCTTCTGATTATATGCAATTAAATCCATTTAATTAGATTTAATGATGCCTGTTTGATTATATTTAAGTCCATCTGGACAGACGACAGCAGCCACAGCAGATGCCTTCATCACAGCTTGACCGCAAGTTCCGCGATCTGCAGTTATATAGCCGGCCAGTCACTCAAAAGAATGAATGGGTCATGTTGTCTAAATAATCTCATTTTTACTACACGTAACACTGATACGCCCTTCTGCTGGCCAAATTAGGTAAGGATGCATCGATATTTGGACAAAGTTAAACACATTTTTTTGAGTGAACCGTCCGAGAATTGTCCACCGGCCAGCTTTTATCAGGCAATTCATTAGGAATTGAATGCCGTTCATCCGAAAAGCAGATGAAGAAAAGCAAAAAACTTACGTTGAAATGAACTTGATGGCGTACGTTACAAGTTTCTTAGCTTCGGTGGTGTTTCACTCGATTTCAGTTCCTCAGTTTACTTTACATTTCGTTATTCATTTATTACAATCTTCATTAAAGTCAGGAAATAAAGTTAATTTTGCTTTTGATATACAGTTACATAGTTCCAAATAATGCGCATGGCACTTCAATGATTAAATAACATTACGATGTTTCTCTCGCATATGATTGAATGCCAAAATGCATGTGGGGTTCAAAAATTTATTTAATCTTGCCTCGTTTAATAAAGTTTATCTAACACTGGAAATAATCCTCGAACTTCAGAAATTGTATCCAAAATCCGCCAAAATTGCCGCGCGACATTCCTACTGGCTACACGGTCTGTACAATAACAACGGAAAACATGAGGTTGGAAATGATATTTTCGTGGTAACTTGGTTTTAAAATGTTTAGGAGTAGGCTTAGGAGGCGACCTGCACAGGACCTACCAGAGACGACCTGTAGGGAAGACGGCCTGCAGCCTGCAGAGGGGGAGAAACAAGCGCACAGGCCGCCCCACAGCGCGTCAGGTCGCAGCGGCGGAAGTCGATCATTAGACTTGAGGGCAGCGGCAGCCTGCGGCGGTGGCCTACCTCTTTACAGCGCAGGGCGCTCTCCTCCCGCTCTACGGTGCCCAGTGCAGGGCGCTCTCCTCCCGCTCTACGGTGCCCAGTGCAGGGCGCTCTCTTCCCGCTCTACTTCCCGCTCTACGGTGCCCAGTGCAGGGCGCTCTCCTCCCGCTCTACGGTGCCCAGTGCAGGGCGCTTTGTCTTTTCGTTGCGGTGCCCCAGCGTAAATAGTTAATTGCTCAACGTTAATTGTATCATCAAATCAAAACATTTATAATTATTTGTGTTAATTCATATTACTACTCAAACTTCTTAGCCAATAGTCTGTGTATTATGAATCGTCTTGCCCAGCTAAAAGCTTACTTACAGCATTGCACTACCTACACACTAACTCAATCCAATTACAATTACCACTCTACAATATCTTAAATATGAACACAATACTATATTACTTTATATCCAGTTCTTACACTACATTGTTCCACTTCTGTACACCACACTACATCATCCGAATTCTACTTACCACTAAACTACTTTACTTCGTAAACATACACCATGCAACTCAACTAAGCATATTTAACACCACATCACATAGCTCTACAATGAAAAAAACGACCATACAGTATACAACATCCCAAGCCACAAGCTACACCACACTTTGCACCACAGGCTACACCACCTCTTACACCAATCGCTGCATCACACACTGCACCACATGCTACATCACATCTCACACCAATCGCTGCATCACACGCTGCACCACATGCTACATCACATCTCACACCAATCGCTGCATCACACGCTGCACCACATGCTACAACACATGTTACACCAATCGCTGCATCACACGCTGCACCACATGCTACATCACATGTTACACTAATCGCTACACCACATGCTACACCACTCGCTACACCACACGCCACACCAGTCGCTACACCACACGCCACACCAGTCGCTACCCCACACGCTGCACCACACTTTGCACCACAAGCTACACCACATGTTACACCAATCACAGCATCACACGCTGCACTTCACGCTACCCCACACGCTGCACCACACCCATCATTACTCACCACTCATGGCACTCATCACAAGCACGTGCCTGGTGAGACAAAGCAAGCTGGTTCGCCTTGAGCACAGCTCCCGCCTTGGTTTTTCAGCAGCGTTGGGTCGTATTAAGTTTTTAGTGCTGCCTCATTATCTGCCTCCATAGCACTAAACGTTATTATAATAAACAGTCTGCAGCGAATTAAATGCAACGCGAATATCTCGTGTCTCAGTACCGTTACGAATACGTGCGCGAGGAAATGTAGACGAGTTTTTCTTTGATAAATTGACGCACAGCAGAGTTAATTTTATACCGACTGATGCTCAACTGAGATTGTTAAATGAACTGCTGCATATAACAGAGTTGTTGCAAAATGGCTGCTGCCAAATAGTTTTTTTTAACATGCTACTTCATAACAGTTTTCTAAAATAGAAAACGGCAAAACAAATTTATTTTATTGACAGCTGCAGAACAAAATTTTTACAGAATGCTGCAGAACAGACTTTTTGTTGAAAGTCTTCTACGGAACAGAGTTTTTCAACAGACGGCTGCGTAATAAATTTTTTCAACACACTACTTATGAATGGAGTTTCTTTGAAATAAAACCGCAGAACTGACTTTCTTTAATCGACTGCAGAAGAAAAAATAATTTTTTTCCATAGACCGCTGCAGAACCTACGAAATATGAATAAACCTATCTCTTTTTGTTCGTAAAATTACGCGATGGAAGGGGAAACTTTTTCAAAATGTCGCCACTACGACGCAGTCCTCATGAAAAATCACAAAAACTCCATATATTTTTTCATATACGAATGGATGAACGTAATTAATGAAAATATAAAGGACTTGTGAGTTATATAAAACATCTGCACGTGACCTTATGCCGAGTTATTTCGGCTCATTTATGTTCCTATAATAATGCGTTCAGCTCATGAAATTACGGAGCGAATGTCATGCGAATGGCAAATGCAATCTGGAAACAGAAATTCGTTCATAAATGAGCAGGAAGACAAAATAAATACCGCAATTTTTTCTAAAGATTAAGAATATTAAATGCAAAGGTGAATAAGTTTATAAAATAAAGAGGATATGTTTGGTTTTTATCTGCCCTTCAATATGTCGAGGGAGGATACAGCTGACGCGATCGTGGGCTAAAGTTGAACTAACCTAAAGTTTAAGGTTAACTTCTAGCTGAATCTTCTTACACGGAACTATAAAGTTTATTAATCAACGGCTTGACGGTTGTTATGAAGGATAACCTAATTGTTGAATGACGATGCAGTGTTTCGACCTAAACTAAAATCTCAGAAAAATAGCATCAGTAAAAGAATACTGAACTCATTGAAAAAAATGAACTTCTTCATTAAATAGTTTGCATTCAGACATTAAAATGATTATGAAAAAGCCAAATTTCGACGATAAAATTATTTTTTTGATTCGTCACCGCTCGTTGTGAAGCTAAAAATACTTCAACCTTTTTTATCACATAAATCAGAAACGTAGGGCAATTAATCCATATCTCATGGTTGCATTTCCACGCATACTGTAATTCATTGAGATACTATAAATTAAAACAATTTAATTTAGAAAAACAAGTACCTCAGAGGTGGCCGATAGACGTCTGGCCGGCCCTGACTCGGCCATAACTTTTTTCAAGCACAGTCATTCACACTCGCCTGGCCGGCGCCTGATCGTCTGGAGGGAACGCAGGCATGGATACAGCATCTAACTGCAACAGTGTCAGGAANTATCAGGAATAACTGCTCTAACTGCAACAGTATCAGGAATAACTGCTGTAACTGCAACAGTATCAGGAATAACTGCTGTAACTGCAACAGTATCAGGAATAACTGCTGTAACTGCGACAGTACCAGGCATAACTGCTGTAACTACAACAGTGGCCTTGAATTTAGGGCCAGGGACTTGAATTTAGTGGCACAAAAGGCCTCGAATTTAGTGGCACAAAGGGCCTCGGATTTGGTGGCATAGGCTGCCGACTGTGCAAATTACGAAAAATAAAGTAATGAGATTTTTTTCCATTTGTGGGACGTTCAACAAGAGATGGTACAAGGGCGCGATAACGTTGTAATATTTGTGAAAATGTTGCAGTTTTTTGTGATAAAATACTGATTGCTATGGGATGGCACCGTGGACCGTAGACTAGATTATGGCGATTCGTCACGTCTTGAGCTGACATCAACAGAGATGTGAAACACAGACGTCGCTACCGTTGCCCTGAAGCCTTCACTTCTTTCAGCACATCATAACTTTCCTGGGGCCTCGTAGACAGCGTAGAATTTGCCGGTCTACAGTTTCTCGTCAGCACAAACCAGCAATCATGTTGTTTTTCCATCTCAATTAGTTGATCAAATCAATAGCCGACTGTAGATAAGTGTTAATAAAATTTTCTCAAATTTAGGCCTGATAGATTTTTTCGGATAACATCAAAATTGAGAAGCTGCATATAGGGGAATTTTTAAAAAAATTATAATCTATTTCGCACCATGCTTCACGCTGAAAAATGTGCAGAGCGAACAAAATGCAATCAGTTCAATTTACACCTGTTTGAGAAAATATTAAAAATACGCAGCTATGCATATTAATAACTTATTCTTATGCGTCCGAAAGATGAAATAAGGTAATACTAATTACAAATAACAAAATATACTGAAGAAATTATGATAATATGATATTATGGGTGTAGTTTTCGCACGCGACAACTGAACAATCCTTTGTTCTTCTCACTCCGCGATGCTACGGAGATGTAATATGAATTACATCTTTGCATTGACTCTTCGGAGTCAAAGCAAAGCCTCGAGCAAAAGGAGATGTAATATGAATTACACTAACTAATTGTACATGACAAGTGGACAACAGAAGTTGGGATTGACAATAAGAATCCGTTAATTTAATCAAATGCTCTTCGGAATTTTAGTACTTATATCAATGGGCTGAGCAAAACACAATTTCACCCAGCATTAAACAGCAAAGAAGACGACAATTAAAACTTTTCGCCTCTTCATGCAATCGTTTTTGAGTTAAAATTCGTAACATTTTCATGAAGAAAAGGAAATTAGCAATTTCAAGGAAATCGCTAACTTAAGTGGTTGGGTTTGGAATTCTTAAAGTTTGATTGTTGTTTATGGACAATTAAGGCTCCAATTATGCCTTGAAGACTGGATGCAAAAAAGTGAATAAAGATTTTGAAATTCAAAATATTCAAATGAATTTTTCTAAACTAATTTTCATTCCAATTAAATATTATACACTATATACCATTCATAAAAAGTATAATACCTATCAGCAAAAATCCCCACAACGACAAAAGCGACTGGATTAGGATGCATTCCTGCACGTCCAAAAACCATAAGGTATTCGCCAAGTCACCGCCGCGTTAAAAACAATACCTTGAGAATTTCTGGCGGGCGCGTCTCTTGGCCGAAGGTCGCAGTCTTAATAATAATTACGGCGGACAACGAGTGGTGACATCGCCGCAGGAGACACCTGGTCCAGCGCGCCCGGTGGCGTACAGAGGCAGAAAGCAGAGAGGCCTGGTGTCCTGCCGCTACTGGTAATGGGTCCATCTGGGACACCTCTGCCGCCATACGCGGGTCTCGAGAGTGTAAAGTTATCCAGTTATTGGGAGGTACGTATCTGGGTCCATCTGGTACACCTCTGCCGCCATACGCGGGTCTCGAGGGTGTACCTTTGTCCTGCCGCTACATGGTAATGGGTCCATCTGGGACACCTCTGTCGCCATACGCGGGTCTCGAGGGTGTACCTTTGTCCCGCCGCTACTGGTAATGGGTCCATCTGGGACACCTCTGCCACCATACGCGGGTCCAGAGGGTGTACGTATATTTAGTTAATTGGAGGTATGTATCTGGGTGCACCTAGCTGAGACAACTCTGACGCCATACGCAGGTCTTGAGGGTGCAAGTTTATCCAGGTAATGGGAGGTATGTATCGGGTCTAATTGGGACACCTCTGCCGCCATGAGTGGGTGTCGGGCTGTTTGTTCATCCAGTTACGGGGAGGTACATATCCAGGTCCATCTGGGCCACATTTGCCGCCATACGCTGGTCTCGTGGGTGTACGTTTGTCCTTTTACTGGGAGATGTCAGGGTCCATCTGCATACCCTAGAGAAAAGTGCAAAAACAAACTTATTCATAAAGTATTTTACCAGTTTTATCACTTAAAAAATACATTACATTTTTCAAAGGACTCGCGTCAAGCTTGCATTTCCATTCCTGACACTCCTAAGCTAATGCCAACAATAATTATTCTTACTTGTATACTATTGTTACCAGCTGTAAAATTGGCGCTTAAATGGGCATGTTTCATTAATTATTTGAAATAAGAGCAGGGCAATAGAAGTGACTGGAACCGCAAGAACTTTCACGATCCAGATTCTGGCGACTATAAAACCCAGAGGAACAGGAAACAGATGATGCCCTGGGGGCGGCGTCTCCAGAGAGCAGAGTCTGTTTCTATGACTCAGCATGGCTGTACACTGCAGGATGGCAGTCAGCATGGCTGTACACTGCAGGATGGCACTCAGCATGACTGTACACTGCAGGATGGCAGTCAGCATGACTGTACACTGCAAGGTGGCAGTCAGTGTGGCTGTGCACTGCAGTGCATAATAGTTCACCACGTCCATCAAGACAGCAAATAAGCGGAACGATCTTAAGGTCGTCAACAAAACCCGAAGTTTGTCATAATTTCGTTTCGTCCATAAAATCAGACGCGCATGTCGGAGTTTTTCCTCTAAATACTTCTCAAGTGTTCTCAAGTGAAAGGATCGCCCTGAATCAGTTAATTCACACTCTGCTCAGTGATTGGACAGTAGCGTGTCTCATCGTAATTACAGTGGAAGGCAAAAGTCAGGTTATGTCGTATAAAGTACGTTAGAGTTACAGTATTTGTCGTATGCTGGTCCCTCTTGATGAGTCATGACGAGCGTGGCCTGGGGCGGTCGCCGGGTGCAGATTAGAAGAATGCCATAACTAAAACGCTAATATGCGATGGTTTAGCCAAGCCTCGACCAATTAAGAATAACAGATGGTGTATGCATGGACAATGGAAGGCCAACGGTCGGCCAGTGGCTATTGGGTCTAATTTTTCAATGGTGATTCTTTGGACTCAACAGCGCTCTGTTACATGCTGCGTGATATAAACAGCGCTCTGTTACATGCTGCGTGATATAAACAGCTATCTGTTACATACTGCGTGGTATAAATAATATATTGCTACGTTAATAGCTTCTTCGAAGTTTTTTTTTTCAATTCATAACAAGTTCTTAAATTTTCAGTAATCAATATAAAGATATTATAGAGAAATCTTGATTGTAACTTATTTTCTCTTATGTTTTGGTAATACGGCTTTTGGAAAGAGTCACATAAATTTTGAAGAGACATTTTTCGATAAAGACACTTTTTTTGTTTAAACGGCTCAGTTATTGGAAAAATATTTGGTTATTAATCAGAGGTAGAATCAGTAGACCTATAGAGATGAAGGGGAAATTATATGACCTATGACTGCCTGTGACTATGCCAGTTCCAGGAATTCGTAGGTCGAAAATTCACTAAGAACTTCACTAAGAAATCAAATCAAATTGAAATTTCTTTGTCCAATTTTTGAAAGATGTTCCCGACATCAGTATGAGTTTCCTGTTTATAATCGACAATATTTCGACTCCTGAATAGAAGATCCACCCAGGGAAATGAGAGACGCCTTGTCCAAATAACGATGTGTACTGTTTTCGTTCGTAACCAAGTTTGGACCATATCAGTGCTATGTTCGCTCTCTGCTTGTTCTGGGGTAAGATAGTGGGTCACTATTTAGACGATATGGTCTATAAATTTTTTAGTGTTATTAGAAAAACTTGCCCAGTACATGAAGAGGGTTGACAAAAAACTACGTCATCCGTACGTTAGAGATAGTCTAAGACGACCGGAAAACGGTCACTAAACGGCCACTAATAATCGATATCCGATTAAAATTTTTTTTTATCTTATGCATAGTAATTCATACCATTGTCTAATAGACGGGACTCTATTTACCAAGCCTATATGTACGAATAGCATAAAAAATGATTTATTTATACCTACAGAAAAGGTTAACTTGTAGCAGTGATGCTGCAGGCTGAACGTGTAGTGTCTCAAGACGGTCCGAGATGCTGCACTGGCCAACAAAAAGGCACAAAAAGGCACAAAAAGGCGCCTTGGGCCCGGATGGGCCCGAGGTCGATTGCCAAGCCGGAGGCCCGGATACACGCTACTGAACTTCAGGATTGCAGGATACTTGAGAATAACGAGTGAAAAAACCTGCCGACCGACGTGTGGTATGGCGGGCAGTCCATCGAGCGTACGTATGTACGCTAAGCCATTTGTTGTGCCCAAATAACCTTGCCATTTTTGGTTCTTTTGTTCACAGGATCGCATTTTTGCGGCGGTCTCATCAATTGCGCCTAAGTGCATCAATGGAACGCTGACTCATTTCTGCGGTAGCGGCTTTATCTCCTCAAACTCATAGTCTTGAATACGAGCGAGCATAGAATTATATTCAGCATCAGCAGCAACAGCAGCAACAGCAGTAAGAGCAGCAACAGCAGCAAGAGCAGTAATAGCACTGACAGTAACTTCAGTAACAACAGTTTCAAGGCAGCAACAGCAGCAGTACGTTCACCTGCAATAGTATCAACAACAGCAGCCGTTTTATTAGCAGCAACATATCAAGAGCAGCTGCCTGTAGCAGCAGCGGTTGCAGAAATAACAATATCAGCATCAGTAACAGTACTGCAGATGTAGCAACAGCAGCAATAGCAAAAGCAGCTTAGAAACAAAATCAGTTAATAAAATCAGTAGCTGAAACCTATTAAAAAATTAGTAGTTGTAGCCTGTGAAAATCGCGTCATTGCTCCCTTTTTGAAAAATATTATCTTAAATATCAAAAAAAAAAACTAAAACAACAGTCCACATTTTCATAGTACAGTTGAATTGTGCATGTTTATTGAATTTTCTGATGAATATAACATCCTCTGGTGTTCATGGAAGTTGATAAGAATTGATGCATTGGTGAAGGGAACACACAACATGTGCTTTATTACGAACTCTAATTCATATTTAGCTCATACGTCATAACAGCTGCTGTACTGAACGATTATTTATAAACAAAATGCAAATAATTAGAAGGATTTGCATCGTTTGCAGGGAACCAAGCTACGGTTAAAAGTATTACTTAACTCTTATTATATTAAATTTTTTGTCGGGATGCACACTGTATAAAAAAATATCTTAGTTAACTGGCTACATTTGTTCGCTCCAGTTCACGACTGAACGTTTTTAATTTCAAGGGAAACAGGTGAATGTTCTGTATAAATATAAAAAACTATCATGAATCAAAATTTTATAAATCGTTTTGTCTAAACGAAAGCTTGGGTCAGATAATATCCTGTTAATTTTATATATAAATATAAAACTATTGAGAACCAAGATTTTAGAAAACGTACTGTCGTATCAAAGGAAAGCTGCGATCAGATATTGTTCTGTTACTTTTGTAAATAAATATAAAACTATTAAGAACCAAGATTCAGTCATTTAATGTCCTGTTAATCTTAAATATAATACGACAAAGAACCAAGATTTTAGAAATCGCATATCAAACAAAAGCTTTGGTCGGATAATGTCCTATTAATTTTATATATAAATATAAAACCTTAAGAACCAAGATTTTATAAATCGTACTGTCATATCAAACGAAAGCTTGGGTCAGATAATGTCCTATAAATTTTATATATAAATATAAAACTATTAAGAACCAAGATTCAGTAAGATAATGTCCTGTTAATTTTATATATAACTATAAAACTATCAAGAACCAAGATTTTAGAAATCGTACTGTCATATCAAACGAAAGCTTCGGTCAGATAATGTCCTGCTAATTACCCTGCCTTTATTTCTGATGTGGGGGGCAAGGGGGCCGTGGCCCACGATACGCAGCACGTACGCGCCCGCGGCAGAGAAATACCGACTCTGCACAGCACGGGCAGTGCCCACGGGCATCACTGCTCACTGCAGTGCACTGTTGTCACTGCAGTGCACTGTTGTCACTGCGGTGCACTGCTGTCCCTGCTGTTCACTGCAGTGCACTGCTGTAAGTACTGTTCCCTGCAGTACAGCAGGGGCACTGAAGAAGTACAGCAGGGGCACTGTCTGTCCTTACTGAGCACTACAGTGCACTGCACTGTCACTGCTGTTCACTGCAGTGTGAGGGCTGTGAACGTCCATCGTCACAAATCAGATTTTCGTTACTTCATATCAGTTATTTTAATTTCCCCGAATACAAAAACATTGGTTCTACAATAAGATTTTTTCAGATATTAATTCAACGAATCAAATTGAATTCATGTATAAAAAAGGAAATTAAAAATAATAACTGCATTATTAGTTTAAAAATCACTTCTCGTAATGAAAAATGTACTTTATCTTCGATTCATGTTTTTTTCATAGACCGGCTGAAAATAAAAAAATCGTATATGAGAAAATCTCTGCAAGCCTTGCGTCCGGCCAGAGGCTCGGAGCGAGACGCTCTCGAGCCCCGCGGCGAGCACGCTTACTTCCAGCCGCAGGAGTGCAAACCAGTGCATTGATTTTGCACTTTTTTCACCCTGCATAGTGCATTAATTTTGCACTTTTTAGCGCATTTTCTCATTTATGAAAAAATGCACTATTGTGCTCGCCATGTCCATCTATCCATCCGTTTATCTGTCTGTCTGTCCGTCCGCGACTTCATGTTTTCGGCGACGAGAAAATGCGCTCTTTGTCACTCACTGCAGTGAGTACTGAGTTATATTTTTTCACCCTGTGTGGTGTATTGATTTTGCACTTTTTTCACCCTGCGTAGTGCATTGATTTTACACTATCTGCACCCTGCGTGCTGCATTGATGTATCATTTTTTCACACTGCGTGGTGCATTGATTTTGCACATTTTTCACCCGGGCTAATCTTATACCTTCTTGAATTTCATGCTGCTGCTTGCTAGCTGGGCTACTCTCTGAACTTCTTTAAGGTTACACGTGTTTTCACAAGCTGCGTCGCTCTCCGAACTTCGATGAAGATTAGCCTTTTTCGAATTAAGTAATCTAAAGATAAGCGGATTCGCTGTGCCAATCTATGAATTTTTCAAAGTTAAGCAATATTTCACAAGCTGGGCCACTCTTCTAACGTCTTGAATGAGCGAGTGTGCGAAATTTTTGCTGGGGCCACTCTGAGGACCTGTCATTTTGGCCCCAATTGAAATTCTTGCTGAGGCCACCGTCGATCGTTAGGCCCTATCTTTGACTTCCAGCTTCAGCTTGTTCAGCGCTTGCTCTTGAGTTACGCTGAGCTGACAAAGCTGTCTAGCATTCAGTGGGCTGAAGCAGTTTGCCACGGCGATGTTGAGCTGCACGCTGAAAGTTCAGCTTTTTTTAAACGTGTTCGTTTTTCCATTGGGTTCAGCGCCTGCTAATGAGTTACGCTGAACTGACAAAGCTGTCTAGCATTCAGCGGGCTGAAGCAGTTTGCCACGGCGATGTTGAGCTGCACGCTGAAAGTTCAGCTTTTTTTAACTTATTATTTTTTTGCGTTGGGTTCAGCGCCTGCTAATGAGTTACGCTGAACTGACAACGCTGGCCAATATTCAGCGGGCTGAAGCAGTTTGCCACGGCGATGTTGAGCTGCACGCTGAAAGTTCAGCTTTTTTTAACTTATTATTTTTTTGCGTTGGGTTCAGCGCCTGCTAATGAGTTACGCTGAACTGACAACGCTGGCCAATATTCAGCGGGCTAAAACAGCTTCCACAACGATGTTGAGCTGCACGCCGAAAGTTCAGCTTTTTTTAACTTATTATTTTTTTGCGTTGGGTTCAGCGCCTGCTAATGAGTTACGCTGAGCTGACAACGCTGGCCAATATTCAGCGATCTAAAGCAGCTTTGCCACGACGATGTTGAGCTGCACGCCGAAAGTTCAGCTATTTTAGCATGTTCGTTTTCTTCATTCGGTTCAGCGCCTGCTTATAAATTACTCTGAGCTGACAACACTGGCCAATATTCAGCGGGCTAAAGCAGTTTGCCACGACGATGTTGAGCTGCACGCCGAAAGTTCAGCTTTTTTTAACGTGTTCGTTTTTGCGTTGGGTTCACCGAGCGCCCGTTCCTGGGGCGACGGCGCGCGCAGCATCCGCAGAAGCGGCGGCAGATTTAATCTTCGGCTTCCGCTCCTCAGGGAAAGTACGGTGCAGGTCACCC